>NC_056628.2:139773845-140073845 GCF_002870075.4 Lactuca sativa | reverse complement strand
ATAACTCTCTAGAGAACGGAGTTCATTACCGATTAACTCTAGAGGGAACGAAATTATGGGAGTTGATCTCTAATACTGCACTCTAAAAGTGAGTTATAGGACCTCTGTAAGCGTATCTTGTTTCCTTCTACATCTTATTCTTAGTTGTAGTCGTGGGAGATCCTGGTTGTCTTATGTACACCAGATACTTGTTAATTTTTCCAATATTTTCTTGTGTTTTTTTGGTTTCCGAATCTGTCTTGACGGTCCTAGATCCCAACATACCATGGATATCATCTGGACTTTGTCATTGCAGTTCTGTAGTTTTATGTGTTCATGGTTTGCTATTATGGATGGTCCAATTGATGAGTCTTCTAGTGGTAGCAAAAACGAATCTGTTGTTAATTTTGATGATCCTCTTTATGTTCACTCTTTTGATAATGCTGTTACTAGTGTGATTAACTTTAAACTATTAGGAACCGAGAATTATATGCTATGGTGTAGTGCCATTATTAGGGATTTAAAATCTCGTAGTAAACTTGCTTTTAGTAATGGAACTGTGCCTAAACCTATTATTGATCCAATTAAAGAATCTAAATGGGAAAGGGAAAATGTTGTTACCTATTCTTGGATTCTTGGATCTATTTCTGATAATATATATGTTAATCATGCTTGTTCTGAAAGTGCTCAAGAAATATGGGCTGAATTGTTTGAAACTTCTAATAAGGCTGATGGATCTGTCAATTTTAATGTGCACCAAAAAATAAACTCTCTTACTTAGGGTAGTTTGTCTTTGTCTGACTATTTTAATAAACTTGATTCTTATTGGAAAGAATTTGATGGGTTAACTAGCCTAACTAATTGTACATGTGAAGCTTCTGCTAGTTTTAATAATCATTCAAAATTAATGAATCTTATGCCATTTTAAGTGGCTTAGATGAGTCTTACAATCAAGTTAAAAGTTAAATTTTGTTAATGGAACCTCTACCTTATGTTAAAATTGCTTTCCCTTTAGTGTCTCGTGAAGAATCCAATAAAAAACATGGGTCAAATTAGTTAAGTTCTAACAATAAGACTTGTATTCTGATTTTGTGTCTAAATTTGTTGATCAAAAGAAATCTAAACCTAAGTTTCAAATTACTCAGTGTAAGAACTATGGTTTAAATGGTCATGCTATAGAAAAGTGTTTTAAAGAACTAGATACCCCAAAATTAAAAACCAAGGTTTGAATCAAACCATTTAACAAAAGGTTTTCTAGTAATTCTACTACTGATCTTAACCCTGAGTCTTCTGGTTCTAAATAGGTTAATAATGGTACTGATTGCCATTATCTTACAAATGATCAATACACTAAATTTCTTAAACCCATTTGTGACAATAAGCAAGGATTTAACGAATCATCTGTTAGTGACAACATGGCCGGTATTTCATGTAATTCTTCTCTTAATTCCAATTTTTCTAAATGGGTTGTTGACTTAGGAGCTAGTCAACATATGATTGCTTCTGAGTCCTTACTTGATGATTCTATTGAAGTTTCAAAATTGAATCTAAGGGTTAGTCACCCAAATGGGTCTTCTTCTCAAATCAATAAAATTAGGAAGTTGTATTTGTCCAATTCTTTAACTTTGTTTGATGTTTTTGTTGTTCCCGACTTCAATATAAACTTGTTAACTGCTCACAAGCTATGTAAAGATAATGTGAAGTTGTTTTAATGAACATAATTTTTACATTCAGGATTCACAGTCCAAGGGGACAATGGAAACTAGTAATCAATCTGGGGGACTTGTAAGACTCTTAATTTTTAAATAAAATTTTCATTTTTAAAACCACACAAAACACAGTTTCAGATTTCTCAAACCCAAGTTTATAAGTTGTTCAAAACACAAGAAAATAAAATGTTTGACAATATCCCATAATCCTCAAAACATAATCTAGGTGGTGTGTACAATCATGCCGACACCTTCCCATGATCCTGAGATGTACCTGAAACACATTTCATAGAACATTGTAAGCATAAAGCTTAGTGAGTTCCCCAAAATACCACACACAAACAGTTAGCCTCTCATGGCTATATCTCAATAAGGACCCGCTGGTCATGTGTCTCAGTGAGGACCCTCCAGTCTCACAGCTTGGGTTGGACCCTCCAATCCTGTATCTCAGTGAAGACCCTCCGGTCTCACCACTCAGTTTTGATCCACTGGTCCTAACTCAATAAGGCACAGAATAATATACAACATAAATCATAAAGATAGAATGCATAATATCACATAACTCAATAATCACATAAGACCCTCCAGTCAATAACTCATATAATACCCTACAATCGCACAATAATTACCACTCATGTAAGTATAGTGAGAAGACGCACCTCGTTGGTAAAGCAAGTATGTCTCGTACTCAACAGTCGGTCTAGACTCCTCCTACATATATCATAATCATCTCTAATTAACAATCTATAACAACAACTCTAAAGAAGTTAAGCTAACCCCATTTAATAATGCTCGAAAATGGTAAAAGACAATTTTACCCCTCCATGGCCTCCAAAGTCCACAACTTGACCAAACCCTAAAAGTCAACGAAAGTTAACACTCAAGTCAATAGTCCATGTTGACACAACTCATCGAGTGCATCTATGCGACTCGTCGAGTTTCTCCTGCTCTCAGAAAAATCGGGAAAAATCCAACTCAACTCGTCGAGTTGTCTCACCAACTCGTCTAGTTTGCACCGCGTCCAAGATAATGGGGGAAACCCTAACCAACTCGTTGAGTTCCTTCAACCCAATGACTCATTTAGACGCTTTTTAGCAAGACTAAAGCCTCAAACTCTAGATCTAGCCATCTAAGGCTGAAATACCACGTAAAGCTACAAGCTTTACGTCAATGCATGACATCTAGGGCTAAGTTTGCCAAAACAAAGCTCAAAAAAGGGTTTAAGGCATGGAAGTTGGCCAAAGCTTGATAAATCTTGAGTCTTTAGGCCTAAAGGGCTTAATAATGTCCAGGACTGAAGTCTTAGCTTCGTGGGAAGCTCAAAACCATTAATGACTCAAGAAATGCTAAAAATGTCCATAATCTCCTAATGGAGAGATCTAGCAAACAAGTGATCAAGGTAATGGCTTTTTACCTCCAAATGGTTGTAAAAACTGAATGGATGCCAGATCCAGTGACTCCTTCTCGTTCCAAGCCTTTTACTCCTCAAGTTCCTTCAAAGAATGCACCAAAACACACACTCTAAGCCTCACTCTCTTTCTCACAGTGGAAGATAACTCGATTAGGGTTTCTCTCAAGGTGATAAGGTGCTGAGGGAGGCGCGGTAAATGACATAAGGTCCTTTAAATAGGGTGCAAACCCTGAAAATTAGGGTTCCCAAGCTCAGCTCCTACTCGTTGAGTTCACTCTAAAATCCACGCGACTATCTCCATATCTACTCGACGAGTTGGGTCCTCCAACTCGTTGAGTTGCCCTGTTAAAATGAATATAAAAAAATTTAAATTTATACCTGGGAGTCGGGATGTTACAATTTTCCACCGCTAGAATCAGACTTCACCTTCGAATTCATTCTCCAGAAACGGATCTGGGTACTACTCATGCATCTCAGACTCAGACTCCCAAGTCCCCTTGGATCCCCTCCGATGCTGCCACTGAACCTTAACCAAGGGCACCCCCTTATTCCTCAAGACCTTCACCTTCCTATCCAAAATCGCTACCGACTTCTCAATGTTGTTTGGGTGTTCATCAACTTGAATATCCTCTAAAGGAACCACTTTAGTCTCGTCAGCTACACACTTCCTCAGCTGGGACACATGGGAGGTGTTATGGATCTGGCTCAACTTTGTAGGCAACTCTAATCGATAAGCTACCTTACCTACTTGAGGAATCACTCTAAAAGGACCAATGTATCTAGGGCCTAGCTTTCCCCGCTTCCTAAATCAGATCACCCATTTCCATGGGGATACCTTTTGGAGGATAAAATTGCCAACCTTGAACTCTAGCTCGGAACGCCTCCGGTCTGCATAACTCTTCTGATGACTCTGGGACATCAGTAACCTCTATCTGACCTGCTGGATTTGCTCTGTCATCTTGAGCATTATCTCAGTGCTCCCCATCACTCTCTGCCCGGCCTCCCCCAATAGATGGGAGTCTGACACCTCCTCCCGTATAAAAGCTCAAAGGGAGGCATACCGATACCGGAGTGATGGTTGTTGTTGTATGAAAACTCAGCCATGGGAAAGTAAGTGTCCCAACTCCCACCAAAATCCATAACACATGCGCGTAGCATGTCCTCAAGCATCTGAATCGTCCGCTCGCTTTACCCGTCCGTCTGTGGGTAGTATGCAGTGCTGAACTGCAACCAGGTGCCCAACTCCTCATGAAATTTCTTCCATAACCTGGAAGTAAAACGTACATCATGATCTGACACTATCGACGGTGGCACCCCATTCCTTGCAACCACCTCTCGAACGTAGACCTCGGCCAATTCTCCACAGAAGAGCTCTCATTTATATCTAGGAAGTGAGAACTTTTCTTCAACCGATCTACAATCACCCATATCGCATCGACACCATGTGTTGTCCTCGATAATTTGGTAATAAAATCCATGGATATTTGTTCCCACTTCCATAGGGGAATCTCCAAAGGCTACAAATGGCCATGGGGATGCTAGTGCTCTACCTTGACCTAACGACAAGTCAAGAATCTCTCGACTACCCATGTCACATATCTCTTCTTACAGGGCCACCAATAATCATTTTTCAAGTCCAAATACATCTTGGTGGCCCCAGGATGGATCAAGAATCTCAACCTATGGGCATTCTCCATGAAAATCAGTTGAGCTCCACCCGAATATGGCACCCATAACCACCCATGGAAGGTCATAAGCCCCCGACTATCAGTATAAAACTTAGAAATCTGCCCAATCACCCAATCTATCTTACGACTCTTTAGTCTCATGGCCACCTCTTGGGCCTCTCGGATGGTATCTAAGATTGGAGTCATCACCTTCATCCTCATACACACATCTCATATCGGAGCACTCGCTGCCCTACAACTTAGGACATCAGCTACCACATTAGCCTTGCCAGGGTGATACAAAATCTCACAATCACAGTCTTTCACTAAATCCACCCACCTCCTCTGTCTCATATTCAGGTTGGGCTGATCCATAAGGAACTTCAGGCTCTTATGGTTCGTGTATATGGTAGATCAGAAACCATCGAGATAATGGCGCCAAATCTTGAGGGTGAATACCAATGCCCCCAACTCCAAGTCATGGGTGGGATACCTCGTCTCGTGAGGCTTCAGCTGTCTCAACACATATGCGATCACATGCCCCATCTGCATCAACACGACAACCATCCCCGATATGGACACATCACAGTAGAATACAAAGTCCTCTACTCCCTCCGGAAGAGAAAACACTAGAGATTCACACAATCTCTGACAAAGAGTCTCGAATGATGCTTGCTGCTCAGGCTCCCAAATAAAGATAACACCCTTCCTGGTTAATTTGGTGAGAGGAATGACAATGTTGGAGAAATCTCTGATAAACCTCCGATAGTAGCCTACCAGGACTAGAAAACTCCTGATCTCGGATGAGGATCTCGACACCTCCCATCGCATAATTGCCTCAATCTTGGTCGGGTCGACCAAAATCCCATTCTAGTTAACGAGGTGTCCCAAAAACTGGACCTCTTGTAACCAAAAATCACACTTGGAGAATTTTTCATAAAACCTCTCCATCCTCAACACTCCAAGAATCTCCCACAGATGCTCCTCATGCTATTCCCTAGACCTCGAGTACACCAAAATGTCATCGATGAACATGATTGCCGACCGATCAAACATGGGCCTTCACACCCGGTTCATGAGGTCCATGAACGATGCTGGTGCGTTAATGAGCCCAAAAGGCATCACCACGAACTTGTAATGTCCATAAGGAATCCGAAAGACCATCTTTTGGATATCCTCCTCATAGACCCTAATCTCACGATATCCAGATCTCAAATCAATCTTGTAAAACAAAGATGCCCTCTGCAACTGATCAAACAAATTGTTGATCCTCTGTAGTGGATAACGGTTCTTGACCATCAACTTGTTCAACTCCCGGTAGTCGATGCATATCCGGTGTGAACCATCCTTTTTTCTTGAAAAAAAGGATCAGTGCTCCCTACTACGAGCTACTCGGTCTAATGAATCATATCCCCAACAGTTCCTGGAGCTGCAAAGATAACTCCTGCATCTCGGGCGGTGCAAGGAGATAAGATGCCTTGGTAATAGGCCCCGCCCTCAGAATCAGATCGATCCGGAACTCTATCTATCTCTCAGGAGACACACCCGAAAGTTCCTCGAGGAAAACATCTGGGAAATCACATACCACTGGAACATCGAAAATAGAAACCGGCCTCTCAGTGGCAACCTGCGTATCCATCACATATGTTAAAAAGCTCACGCATCCCTGCTGTAGACTCTGCCTTACCCTGGCGGCAGAGTAGAAAGTTGATCCTGATCTAGTCCCTTCGCCATAAACAATAGGGGTGAGTGCGGTGTGGTTCGGTGTGGCTATTGTCCCAAACCTGACCACTAACTGCAAATACGGTTAATCCATTTTTAAAACTACTTGGTGCAGTTATTTTTGCAGTGTAGTTAGACAATTACTTTTGTAGTGCAGTTTTGTTTTTTTTTTGTGTTTCGGTTATTAACCGCGTGGATTTGGTGTGTTTATTTTGTGTGGTTTTTAACCGCGGTTTAGAGTTCAAACAATTTTAATAATTCAAACATATTACTTGTAATAATAAAAATACCATATAGTATAAGACAATTAACTTAAATTACAAACAACTAATATCTTAAAAATGTCAAATCACTAGTAATTAACAATAAGTATCTTTAAATTGTTAAATTTCACAAATTTCCAAAGTTAAACATAAGAAAAAACCAATATTTTTGTCTTTTAGAATTTTATCCTTCTTTCATCCATGAAACTTGTCTTATTTTAGATATTTAATATATTAATAATTAATAAAAATTGCATAAAATATATGTGGTGCGATGCGGTTTTTGAAAACTAATAACCGCACCACACCGCAAATTTGCAGTTTTTGAAAAACAGAAAACCTCACCATTGGTTTTTATTGTGGTTGCGGTTTATCGGTTGCAGTTTATGCGGTTAATTTTTGTTGTGGTGCAGTTTTTGCTCACCCCTAAGAAACAGTAAGTACTCCACAACTAGGGTCTCGTATAGTCACCATCTGACGCTCACAGTCAATCACAACTCCAAACCGGCTCAACCAATCCATGCCCACTATGACACAAACATCACCCATCGCTATCGGCACCAAATCTATCGGAAAATAAACAATGAAAAACTCTAAAACTCATCCCTGGTATACATCAGTGGCAAAAACCGCGTGCTTATCGGCAATAGAAACCCTCAACGGTCGACTTAATGCCTCGTGTCTAACACTAATGTGATGACTAAAGGATAAAGACACGAAAGATCACCTCGCACCCGAGTCATATAACACCAAGGCAAGCATATAATTCACAAGAAAAGTACCTATATGAAACACAATATAAGCATAAGTAAATCTCAAAATAACATGAATAAGGAGATACGTACCAGCAACAATGTTAGGTGTTGCGCGGATATCCTCTGCAGTCAGCTGGAAAGCTCTCCCACGAGCTCTCGAAGCCTCGGCCTTCCCCAACCAGCCAAAAGTAACGCACAAAGCAGGAGAAGGAGAAGCTTGGGCTTATCCATAAGTGAGCTGAGGACACTCGACCTTTCGATGGCCAGTCTGGTTGCAATGAAAGCAAACTGAAAGTCCCTTAGGCAGTCCATCATCGTATGCCCCTCCTTGCCACATTTGTAGCATATCCCGTCTCGAAAAGATCCCTCATGACTCTTGTCGCACTTGCCACAAGTGCAGCCCTTTTGGCCTCCTGCTCTCGTATCAGCAGGTTTAGCCCGCTTCGTTGCCGGATATGACTGCACTGCTCTCCTGTCTCTCCCCTGAGGTTCTCCCTCCTCTCTGGCCTGATTGTCTAGCTTAATCTCTCTCCTCCTGGCATTGGTCTATAACTCGACCAATGTCCGATATGATGAGTTCTCCACAAACTCCCGAATATTTCTCCTCAAAATGCTCAAGTACTGTCTTACACATGCCTGCTCCGTAGACACGTGCTCAGGGTAAAACAACACCCTCTCATGAAACATCCTCGTAATCTCTATCACTATTTCTCTATTATGCTTGAGAGACAGAAACTCCTGGGCCAATCGTTCCCTCTCCACCTGGGGAACATACTCGTCTTTGAATAACTAGGTAATCCTCTCCCAAGTTACTGCAACATGATCTGTAGGAGTGAAATTAATTGTCACGAACTTCCACCAGTCCTTCGCTCCCAAGCAAAGCTAGTCCAGTACAAACTGAACTTTCAAGTGCTCCGGGCATGAACATGTATAGAAACATCCCTCGATGTTGGAGTTCCATCTTATAGCAGAAAGCGGGTCCTGGGTCCCATCACACTCTGGTGGCTTCGTGTTGCTGAACTCTCGAAACAAGAACGAGTTACCCTCCTGTGGCCTCGCAGCTGCAAGGTCTGCGGTGGCTGGGACAGCAGCAATCTCTGTGACAGCAACATATCGCTCGTCAAAAGTCTCAATAAATGTGGTCTTAATACACTCGAAATTGTCTGGAATGGCCTCCTTGATAGCTGCGGCCACCTCCTTGGCAATGATCCTACGGATCTCCTCGTCACTAGTACCGCCAACCCTGGGGTTGTTGTGGGTAAGCACCATAGTCTCTCTGAAACACAAACACAAAATCATCAGGGACTGGCTAAAGTGTACACTCATTTACCCACCCGTACATGCTCCTTAGCATCCTAAGGTTCTTACTTGGGTCGCATACAAATTCGGTGCTTTTAGTAGTACAGACCCTATACTACCTTCCACACTAACCCATAGTCGCCCCAAGTCCTCCTCCTAGGATCCTAATTCACAAGTACTCTATCCCTCACAGATATCAAACTACTCTCTCAGTAGATTCCTCAAATGCACGTCTAGGTATCTCTCCTAGATTACTCCTCGACTCAAAACTCTCTCTAACAGATTCTTGCCATGTACCCCTACTCAGCATACACGCAGAGCAAATAGCATAATATATCAATCAATAGCATCCCCTTAGGCTAAGGCATCATAAATCAGGCAACTCTAGCTTTAAATTCCTGAAATACCTAGCCTATCATCTAGCATGTAGTTCTAATATCTCATAAGTATTTCATCTCATAATATAAACAAGTAAGGGTATTTTAGGATATCACCATTCGGGCTCTGGCTGATTGTGCACACTGCTTCGTCTCGTTTTCTCTTAAAATATTTTGCTCGTTTAGAAAATCATTTCTTTTTAGAAAATATTTTCAAATCCACAGTTTCACATTTCTCAAAACCAAGTTTACAAGTTGTTCAAAACAAAAGACAATAAATGTTTGACAATATCCCAGAATCCTCAAAACATAATCTCTAGCGGGTGTGTACAATATGTCGACGCCTTCCCGCGATCCTTAGATGTACCTGAAACACATTTCACACAACACTATAAGCACAAAGCTTAGTGAGTTCCCCAAAATACCACACACAATAGTTATCCTCTCATGGCTATATCACGATAAGGACCCTCCAGTCATGTATCTCAGTGAAGACCCTTTGGTCTCACAGCTCGGGTTGGACCCCCTAGTCCTGTATCTCAGTGAAGACCCTCCGACCTCACAACTTGGTTTGGACCCTCTGGTCCAAACTCAATAAGGCATATAATAATATACAACATAAATAAAAAAGATAAAATGGATAATATCACATAACTCAGTAATCACATAAGACCCTCCAGTCAATAACTCAGATAAGACCCTACAGTCGCACAATAATTACCACTCATGTAAGTATAATGAGAAGACTCACCTCGTTGGTAAAGCAAGTATGTCTCGTACTCAACAGTCAGTCTAGACTCCGCCTATATATATCATAATCATCTCTAATTAACAATTTATAACAACAACTCTAAAGATGTTAATCTAACCCCCTTTACTAATTCTCGAAAAGGGTAAAAGAGAATTTTACCCGTCCATGGCCTCCAAAGTCCACAACTTGACCAAACCCTAAAAGTCAACAGAAGTTAACACTCAAGTCAACAGTCCATGTTGACCCAACTCATCGAGTGCATCTATATGACTCGTCGAGTTTCTCCTGTTCTCAGAAAAATCAGGAAAAATCCAACTCAACTCGCCGAGTTGTCTCACCAACTCGTCTAGTTTGCATCGCGTCCAAGATAATTGACAGAAACTGTAACCAACTCGTCGAGTTGGCTAACCAACTTGTTGATATCCTTAAGCCTAATCACTCGTTCAGATGCTTTTTAGCGAGACTAAAGCCCTAAACTCTAGATCTAGCCTTCTAAGGATGAAATACCATGTAAAGCTTCAAGCTTTACATCCATGCATGGCATCTAGGGATAATTTTGCCAAACCAAAGATCAATAAAAGGTTTAACGCATGTAGGTTGGTCAAAGCTTGAGTCTTTAGGTCTAAAGGGCCTAATAATGTCCATATCTGAAGTCTTAGCTTTGTGGTAAGCTCAAAACCATTAATGACTCAAGAAATGCTAAAAATATCCATAATCTCCCTAATGGAGAGGTCTAGCAAACAATTTATCAAGGTAATGGAGTTTTACCTCCAAATGGTCATAAACACTAAATAGATGCCAGATCCAGAGACTCCTTCTTGTTCCAAGCCTTTTACTCCTCAAGTTCCTTCAAAGAATGCGCCAAAACACACACTCTAAACCTCACACTCTCTCCCACAGTGGAAGATATCTCGATTAGGGTTTATCTTATGGTGATAAAGTGATGAGGTAGTCGGGATAAAGGAATTAAGGTCCTTTAAATCGGGTGCAAACCCTGAAAATTAGGGTTTTCATGCTCAGCTCTTACTCATCGAATTAACTCTAAAATCCACGCGGCTATCTCAATCTCTACTTGACGAGTTGGGGCCACCAACTCGTCGAGTTTCCCTATAAAAATGAATATAAAAAAATTAAACTTATACCTGGGAAACGAGATGTTACAGGACTTTATTATCTTGATCCCACATTTTCAGGTAGTAAGTCCTCCATTCCAAAAAATTCTTGTTGTTTTTCTAACTTTACCTGGCACAACATGCTTCAGTCATCCTGTTGATCAAGCTTTAAATGTGCTTAAAAATAAACTTAATTTCAGTAATGTTTTGTTACCTCCGTGTGATGTGTGTCATAAAGCAAAACAAACTAGAGACTCTTTTCACAATAGTGAACATGTCACTAAGTCCATAGGGGAACTCTTTCATCTAGACGTGTGAGGACCATATCATGTAGAGTCTGGATTTAGATTTTTGTTGACTATTGTTAATGAATTCACAAGAGCTACATGTATATTTATTCTTAAGTCTAAATATGAGGTTTATCAAAGTTCTATTACTTTTTTTTTTCAAAATGTAAAAAAATTAATTTCAAGTTAATATGTAAACTTTAAGGTGTGATAACTGAACTGAGTTTATAAATCTCAGTGTGAAACTTTTAATGAGGATAATGGAGTTGTTCCCCAGACATCTTGTGTTTACACTCCACAACAGAATGGAGTTGTGGGCAGGAAACATAGGCACATTTTAAACGTGGCTAAGTCTCTTATTTTTTAGTTGGGAATTCCTTTGAAATACTAGTATGATGCTATTCCTACTTCTGTCTTTCTTATAAATAGGACACCTTCCTATCTTTTAAAATGTTTATCTCCTTATGAAATGGTTTATAAAAACTGTCCCAACTTTGATAATCTTCTGATCTTTGGGTGTTTGTGTTTTTCTACAAACTTAAATAACAATGATAAGTTTGTTGCTAGAGTTGAAAAATGTGTTTTTTTGGTTATTCTTAGGAAAAGAAAGGTTATAAAGTGTTAATTCTTGACTCAAATTCTGTCTTTGTTTCCAGTGATATCAAATTTTATGAGTATGTCTTTCCGTTCAAAATGCAAAGTTCTATTTTTGGTAATACTAATAAGAACTCTTTTGGGGTTGATAATTTTTCCTGTGATGAGCCTACTCAGTCTGAGTCATTTGTTTAATGAATTTATTAATAATAAGAGACTAGATCATCGGTCAGATGGTACTAGTTCGCCTCATAACCTAACTAGAACAGATGCTACTCATGATAGTTCGTATACTATCTTTGGTTTAAAGGAGTCCCCTATGAGTTTTTTTGTTGGGTCTGGTACTGATTTTCTTGATATGGATGAGGAAACTAGTTAGTCTAGAATACTTCTAAGCCCCTTGTTTCTCAGTTGATTGGTCTCACACGTACAAGAAGAGAGTCTCCCTTCTTACTAGATTTAGTGATTATGTCATACAAGGAAAATACTGTTGGGTTTTGAGCATTTTAACACTCCTATGGTGTACATGTAACCCTAAATACCTTGGATATGTGTTTTCTCTTTTATACATGCAAATATCAATTTTTCCAAGGTATTATCCTAACTAGCACATTATGAAGTACAACTAATATAAAACTAGTAGAATTACATACCTCTTTGTTGGTGCTTAATTCCATGGAGCTCAAAAGCCTAGTGCCCCAAGTGTGACACCTCAAATGGTTCACACGACACCATGAACATTTGGAATAGCCATGAGAGAAGATATGAGTGCATAGAAATTGCTTTGCCCTCTTGTGTATACACTAGTGCCAATTTCTCCAACCAATGGGGTCTTTATATAGTGTGGCTATTAGGGTTACACCATGTAACCCATGACTTTACCCATTCCTTATGCTCCATGGATTTTAACCTCCATGGAGTATCCATGGGCCACCACATGGGCTAAACCCAACATAAGGAACATTGATCACAAGCCCACATATATAAGAATCAATGATTTACAAAATCAATCCCCATATATTTAATTAGTCTCTTTTTTTATCACTAAATTAATTCCAAATTAATTCTTGATCAATACTAATTAAATAATATGATTTCATAATAATATATTAGAACTTGTAATATATTAATATTTCACAAATATCTTCCTCTCATTAAAAGGTCTACCCAAATGTTCAGATGCCATGCAACCCAAATGGATCATGTCGGGTCGGGTCAAGTATATACCAATTATAGTTATGGACTTAGACACCAATCCAACAGTCTCCCACTTGGATAAGTCTAATAACTATTATTAAAAGTACGCCTTCAGAACCTAACTAGTAATCGTAGCTCTTAAAAGCTGCTGCTGAACTCTGAACAAATCAATGACGCGTCCATTAGATAAGTGATCATATATTCCTCCGTTGTAGATATCATATGGACTGAGACATGGATTATAATCATTCTCACTTTCCATTTGTTGTTTCCCGATTTTCGATTTATGACGACCGACTAATTGAACAAATCAAATCAGCCCAGGCTAGGCCAAGCACTTATGGGTGCCATCACTATATCATTGAGGGGCCCACATATATCGCTTTTATCCCTTTAAGGGTAAAGGAATGGATAAACTTCGAATCATATGCTTG
Source organism: Lactuca sativa (assembly GCF_002870075.4). Classification (NCBI taxonomy): domain Eukaryota; kingdom Viridiplantae; phylum Streptophyta; class Magnoliopsida; order Asterales; family Asteraceae; genus Lactuca; species Lactuca sativa. The sequence continues at coordinate 140,060,288 of NC_056628.2, read as the reverse complement.
TACTGACTACTTTTTGAATCATACACAAAGGCACGTTTTATAACATCGAGTTACTAATGCGTTTTCATGCAATCAATGTACAACCAACTCATAGTCAACAACTCATATCTCTAGGTTTGAAGAATATAAGATATTATCGTCTCATGATTCACTCGTGATAAAATCCATGAAGTGATTCAAATGAGCATGGGTTTAATCCAATACTCAGAACGTATGAGTACTCATGAATGTTGCAACAATCATTGCTATGTCTAATGCACATTAGACAAATCATACAAGCCAAATTCATGACAGTCTTAAATCAATACCTACTTCCAAAGTATGACTGACTGTGGAGAGTTGGAAAAACTTAGTCTTTCAGGAAGAACGACCTAGTTATTCTGGAAGTCAAAACATGCAAAGTGAAACACAAGAATAATACTAATCCTATATGGTCCCAAACTCTTGAGTGTAAATAAAAACCCTTTTATCTAAGCACCATATTGATTACTCATTATTCATTGTTTCAATTTATCAACTTTATACTTGAATTCAAACACTAGTTGTCCCATGCTCCAAGCATGTACACTATGTTTTCCAAACAATAGCTATGCCATACTCCAAGTATGCACACTATGTTTGTCTTTACTTTGTGAAATAGACCAATTTGAACATAATTTCAATGATTCTCATTTCACAATCCCAAATCCTTTTTGTAAATGTAAGAATACCAAACTCTTTCCAATTACTGTAATATGTTAGATTCTAAACTTATATGCAATGATCCCCAAGTAATGACTATGCACAGAAGTCACAAAGACTTGGCAACAGACATTATAGAGTATTCTAATGGAAATCAATTCCATGGAAATGAAGTCTCAAATTCAAAGTACATTCCTTTGAATATCCTTCTTTGCATTAAGTTTTTCTAATCTTATACAGATTCAAATAATAATTTCCATTAATGGAAACAATTCCATATTAGCATTTTGACTATCACTTCTGAACAAGAGTTTCCTCTTTTTAGAACATGTCAATATGGTCCTAACTATATACTTCCAGTAGTCCATGACAATTGCTTAATCAATTCAGTCATATCCAGTTCTATTCTTTTTTCCCTCTTAATGCCCTATGCATTTGGAAAATTTTAGAATGGATAAATATTATAGCACATGTAATTGATCCTATACCCAAAGCATATGGGACACGATTCATGCTATAAATTTTTTGTTTGCCATGCTCTCATAATTCAAACTATGAAGAGGGAGGCCGTAATTATAATCAAATTTTGAGAACGCAACATATATAGAATTTCCTTATGTTGAACCATTCCAACATAAGATTCAAATATATTCTTGACTAAAGCTGATTAAAATCTCAATCTAAGCTTGTAGAATTGGAATGAATAATGCTATAAAAATTTTGTTTGCCATGTTCTCATAATTCGAACTATAAAGAGGGATGCCGTAATCATAATCAAATTTTAAGAACACAACATATATAGAATTTCCTTATGTTGAACCAATCCAACATAACATTCAAATATATTCTTGACTAAAGTTGATTAAAATCTCAATCTAAGCTTGTAGAATTGGAATGAAGTATAAAATCCTCTCCTTTAATTATAGGAAAACAACTTTTCAAAGTGAATTGAAACTTTTGTTTTCTATAATTAACATTGCTAACTTGCAACATAATCATCATGCTCCCACTAGCATAATGATTATTATCTTACTAGCATAACACTTATGCTCCCACTAGCTTTGACATGTACTCAGAAATCAGCTAGACTTCTAGAAAAACAATACTTTATTGACTTTCTTACCAAAATTCAGATTTATGATACGCGATGCTTTGATAAAACTTTATCAAAATCATACACCTTTCCTTGGATAGCTCACATGTGTGTCTAAACAATTATGAAGAGGGATGTCATAATCATAATGTTTAGACCTTTTTTCATTCTCACAAGTCCAAGTTAGTGTGCCAGTTAACCACACACGCTCCACTAATGACTTTGAGAATGTAAATATCATATTTGATATCTACTTAAAATCTACTTAGTGAAAGAGTTTCTTCACCATCATTTTCATGAATCGGAGAGAAACCTTATGACACTTAGGTTTTATGGTGTAAGTGTTCTTATCCATGTGAATTTGTCATAACCATAATCACAAGACAAGGCCAGCAGCAAATACAAACACATATGGACTGAAGGTCGTGGGCTAGTGATTAACAATACTATTGGTTAGTTCGTTGAAATTATTTCAGGATCTTTTAGACTCCTACTGTCCTCTTGACATATAAGACTCTCTTGTCAAGAACCATTCCTTGAAAAAACAAATATTCAAGAGTTAGTGTGAATTCTTATCAAGACAAACACTTCACACAATTGGCCTTAGTTGGTCTTTATTTTATCCAAAACATCACAACTTACAAATTTCAAATGTACAAGAGTAAGAAAACATTTTACTCTACATTTGACAATTGTTTTACACCTTTCTTAAGATTATATCACTCAAGGCTCAATCTTGGAGTATGACTCTAAGATTTGATTTTGGAACAAAGTATGATTTATCTTTTGATTTAACCATTTCAACAATTCATGATTCCTCTCCTTAGCCAAAAAAATGAACAAAGGTGTCCTTAGAGGATCAATTGTGATATGGTTTCATAATCACTAAGATAATCATAAAACAAGATACTCAAGTACTCTCCCATCTCTTCAGATTGAAGAAACTTTTATCTTCCTACCTTATTTGATTCTTCTTATCCGTTTTGTCATACATTGAAACCTTTCCAATGTTTCAGAATTACTCTTAAACTTGTAAGCATAACCATATTTACTAAACTTTAGTAAATCATAACGAATAATCTTATCAACCTTTATGGTGGACCTGATCATCACATAACCAAGTGTACTCAATCCTTTAGTCCTTCACTTGACTCACACGTACATGTGAACAAGGAATTAGTATTAATTTTCCAAAGATGAAAAATTCTCATTCATCATACAATACAAGTTACATGATTCCACATTTCTATCCAACTGAAACTTGGGTGATGAGAATCTTTCCTTATTTGGTAAATTATGACACTACCACAAATAACATAATCAAATCCATTTTCCAAAATTGCTTATCAATGGAAACATATAAACAATAATTTTTTCACAAATACCATTGTAAGGATAATTAAAAATAAATAAAACAAAATTTTTTCTTTTATTTTAAAAACTTGCAGAAAAACATATCCTTAAAATGCAAATACATATGAAAAACATTTTGTTGTCTATTCCTAAGCAATATATATCATAACTCTTATGCAGCAGCTCAAAATTCTGATCTTCAGACCATGCGATCGAAATCCATCTTCGCGATCAGAATCAATATAATCATACTTTAAGCTTCCTTTGATCCTTCCAAAACATCAAAATGTAATTACATTACATCATGTATTAAGAATCTCAAAAAGAGACCTAAATGGAGTTAGATAATGGAGTTTACCCGAAGGAAAGTCAAACGTTTTGACTTTTACCATCCTTATGAAATTTCAAGTAAATTGGGCAACTTCACAACCAATGTCCCTTTTATTGGAAAAAGAAATAAATGGACTCTTTGGAAATGGTATACGGGATTATCACAGACTTAGCCTTTCCCTTTACCATTAGGTCAAACGACTTGACCATGGCTGATCCCTTTCAATTGGGAAGAGAAAGTTTTCTGGACTTCCAATGTCACTAATGTCAATGTCCAAATAGGTTTGGGAAGTAGATCTTCCAATCTAATTTGCTTTACCAATGCTCCAAATCATTGTTGATTCAGCATCATCAAGAAAATAGGTAAGATCATTAAGGGTCATGTCGTGATTTGTCATCAGGGAGTGACTGAAGAACCAAGTCAATAGCCAGCTACCTCGAGACTTCGATGCCCAACTCTCCTGGCTCATCAATACGTGGCTTAACCTCTAAGATGTAAGCACATATAGACTTTGCTTGCCAATAGGGATTGAGTGACTTAGAACTTATCATTTCTTGAAACTTGTGGGATAAGGAGATTTATTGGAGGAGGTGGAGGAAGTGAAGTATGATTTCCAGTCCCATTAATGCACAATAAAGGGATTGATCTTTCACCTTGATTGCCATTTGGGAAATCATCTTCATTAGGAATCTTGTTCCTAAAGATTCGGGAAGATCATAGTTGTCTAAACTAGACATATATAATGGGAGAAATTCAAGTTTAGTTGATTTAAAGTCCTTAATATAACACCTAATATGAAATATTAAGGCTAGGACCCAACGATGATTTACCAATTTCCACCATGAAAAATGAAATATAATTAAGTTTTAATTGGATTTGAAACCCCTAGATCTTTTGAGATACATTGAACTTTCAATGACATGTTTGAATCTCGATTGTGCCCTCTGAAGTTTGTGACTGGGATGCCGAGGATCACAAACAAGGTGTGAATAACCATGTAAATTGACATGGTACCCTTAACTATATTACCTAATCGATGTGCCGGTTAACCACACACGCTCCACTAATCTGTAATAAAGTCAAGTTACCCTTTGCCGCTATTACTAGTCCTTATTAGTGTGCCGGTTAACCACACATGCTCCACTAACGGCTTGGTAAGGTACAAAGTGTAATTTCATGGGTTAGCACCTTTTCACATTTTCCTAAGTAACTATGATTGGGCATTTATAAGTGTTTAGTTACTTAGTATTTATCATTATACTTTTAATGAAGGGAGAATTATAGTCCTTTCCTACCCGTTCGACTAACGACCTTCCACCAGTCAATGAAGCGGTGGGTGAGAGTGAACACCCGTTAAACCGCCATTTTATAGGCAGTAACCTTATACCCCTTATAGACCGGCTTCGTGAATGAGGCATACTAATGGTAGGACTGACTTATTATTATACATATATATAATAATTAAACTCTTAATATTATAGAAGTATAAGGGTTGAATTTTAATCTTTTAAAATTCTAGGGTTCAATTTGGAATTAAAATATACATGAGGAGTAACCTTACACATTCCAAAAATTGAGGGCAAGTTTTGAAACTATTCAAGACTTTTCATTTCATAACTTATGAGTTTAACGTACATTAAAATGAAGACTCTTCATTTTATGTAACTCCTTATTCTTTAATAACATCTTTTAAAGAAGTGACTTTTAACACCCATAACTTGAGGACAAGTTATGGAGTCATAATACTATTTAATGACAAAGACTCTTCATTTTTATGTAACCTATAGCAATAATTATGAATTTTAAGATTCATAAATAAGACTTTTCATATAACTTGAAGACAAGTTACAAAAACATATTTTATGAACTTCTTTTAGATCAATATGGATTGAAAACAACTAACACATAATTTTTTTTATTAATCTAAATCAACTCATAAACAAGGTAACATAAAAAACTTTTGGTAATCCATAACCTGAGGACAAGTTATGGAGTCCATACAATTTCATTAAGATCAAGAATTATACTAACAAACAATTTGCACATAATTCCTATGATCTACCAAAACTCATAAGCATGAACATTCATAATCAACATTTTTCAAGAATTACATTAACACATATAAAACTTGAAACTTTGAATATAGCATTGAAATTGGTTTAACATAATCATTACCACATTAAAAACAGGTTTTATAAGTCCAGAACAGTCAAAGGTAATGATTCTAGACCAATTCCAGCACCAAAACTCGAAGATATGATGTTTGGGGGTCCAACTCGTCGAGTGCATGAACCAACTCGGCGAGTTGGATGAACTTTGCCTTGGACTCGTCGAGTCCCTCCATGGACTCATCGAGTCCCTTGTCCAGACAGCACAATTTTTCATTTTTTCAGCAGTTTGCATCAAGTATAACTGAAAATAAGCCTAGGCTCTAATACCACTGTTGGGTTTTGAGCATTCTAACACTACTATGGTGTACATACAACCCTAAATACCTTGGATCTATGTTTTCTCTATTATACATGCAAATATCAATTTTTCCAAGGTATTATCCTAAGTAGCATATTATGAAGTACAAGTAATATAAAACTAGTAGAATTACATACCTCTTTGCTGGTGCTTGATTCCATGGAGCTCAAGAGCATAGTGCCCCAAGTGTGACACGTCAAATGGTTCAAACAACACAATGAACATTTGGAATAACCATGAGAGATGATATGAGTGCATAGAAATTCGCTTGCCCTCTTGTGTATACACTAGTGCCAATTTCTCTAACCAATGGGGTCTTTATATAGTGTGGCTATTAGGGTTACACCATGTAACCCATGACTTTACCCATTCCTTATGCTCCATGGGTTTAACCTCCATGGAGTATCCATGGGCCAGCACATGGGTTAAACCCAACATAAGGAATCATGGATCTCAATCCCACATATATAAGAATTAATGATTTACACAATCAATCCCCATATATTTAATTAGTCTCTTTTTGATCACTAAATTAATTCCAAATTAAATCTTGATCAATAGTAATTAAATAATATGATTTCATAATAATATATTAGAACTTATAATATATTAGTATGTCACAAATATCTTCTTCTCATTAAAAGTTCTACCCAAATGTGCCGATGCCATGCAACCCAAGTAGACCATGCCGGTTCGGGTCAAGTATATACCAATTATAGTTATGGACTTAGACATTAATCCAACAAATACAAGTATGGAACTGAAAAAACTCTAGACTATTCCTCTTTATCTAATGAGTCTAAGTGTTTTGTTACCAACTTGGATAAGTCTTTAGAACCACAACCTTATTATGAAGCCTCTCTTAATCCTGAATGGGTTAAGGCCATGAATCAAGAAATGGAGGCTCTTTATAGGAATAACACTTGGATAATAATTGGTTTACCTAAAAATAGAAAACCCATTTGTTGTCGTTGGATTTATAGAATTAAATATAAAGCTAATGGAGAAATAGAAAGATATAAAGCCCGTCTTGTAGCTAAAGGCTACAGTTAAAGGGAAGGTATTGACTATAAGGGGACTTTTGCTCCTGTAGCCAAAATTGTAAAAATTTGTGTTATTATTACTGTTGCTATTAATTTGGTTGGAATCTTTGTCAATTTGATGTTAATACTGCATTTCTCTATGGTTCTCTAGAAGAAGATGTGTATACGGTTTACCTCTAGGATATCATATGGTAAGAATGATAATAGAGTTTGTAAGTTGTTAAAATCCTTATATGGTCTGAAACAAGCTCCACAAAAGTGGAATGAAAAATTAAATGATTCCTTGGTAAGTTTTGGTTTTAAACATAATCTTAGTGACTATTCTATGTTTGTTAAAAATATTAGAAATCATGTTTTTATTTTTATTAGTTTATGTTGATGATATTTTTGTATTGGTAATAATGAATTCGAGATCAATAAGGTAAAATATTTTCTTAAATTCCAATTTCTGAAAAAAGATTTAGGAAAACCAAAATAATTTTTTAGGCATTGAAGTTGTAGAAGTTCCTAATGGGATTTTTCTGTCTCAAAGAAAATATTGCTTATAGTTACTTCATGAGTTTGGGATGTTGGGATCTAAACCTATAAAAACTCCACTTGAATCAAATCTTGTCATTAATGATCATAATAGTGTTTTACTTGAAAATATAACTAAGCTTCAAAAACTTATTGGAAAGATTATTTATTTGACTATTACTAGACCAGATATTGCTTATTCTGTACAAGTATTAAGTCAGTATATGCATAAGCCTAATAAGTTTCATTTACCTATTGCTTTAAGACTGTTAAGGTATCTTAAGCATAATCCTGTAGTGAGATTTATATTGTAAGTTGAGGAAAACCTTTTGACTCTTAATCTTTTAATGATATAAGGGTTCTTGAAGTTGTGTAAGAATCGTCTCTAAATTTTCTTCAAGAGTAATGTAATTAGGTGAATTAGCATGTGCTGTTATCCTCCAAAGATAAATGTGTTTTAGATATTGGAAGCCTTCATGTGTTTAATGTGGCTTTGTTACAAAATAGCGGTGGTGATTTGCTATTAATGATGATGCTTTATGGGTTAAAGTCGTTTCGTGCATGATAGTAGAGACGTTTTTTTGAATGACGAAGATGTCAAAAGTTCCACAGTTTGGTCGAATATAGTTGTTTCGTGTATAAAGCTTCATTCTAAAGGTATTATTAATTTTAAGGCCTGGAAAAAGGCTTGGAGATAAGAGTCAAACTAGATTATGGATTGATAATTGATGTGGTAACTTTTCCTTGAAAGTTAGAATTCAACGGTTATTCGCTCTTGAAAATAATGGTAATTTATTAACCAAAAGATAGATTGAATGGAAGTGGTGGTGTTTGGGATTGGCACCGACCGGTGAGAGGGGGAGCCAAATTGCTTTATTCAACAATATGATCCGTGATGTAGATACAACTGTGCTTACATATTCGTTTATAAATGGATTTGGGATTTGGAATCCATGGAAGAATTCTTGGTTAGCTCTACTAGAGCTCTATTCATGACATGATGTTGCCCCAAAGTCCGAATGCTACCTGATGGATGAAGTACAATCCTAATTAAGCTAACGTGCTTCTGTGAAGAGTTTTAAAGAGTGGTAACTAGGGATAATTTGGTCATTCGAGGCATTGACTTGGAGTATATTATGTGTCTATTGTATGATACTAGTTCCGAAAAAACATATCACATTTTCTTATAGTGCATTGTGGTGGATAGCATTCAGAAGAATGTGGGTCGATAGCTGGATTTTCTGAAAAGATTGCTGTGATATTTGCTACAATTTGGGTTTTTTGGTTGTCCCATTATACCAATTAATATTGTTTTCCACCCAAATAGTTTTAGAAAATATTTAATTTTTGACAAGATAGTTTTGTATTCCTTTAATCTTCTAGAGGTTATTTTTATGTAAGTTTTTTTGTGCTAGCTTCTTGCTAGTTTTCCATTAATAATATTTGGTTGTGTTTGTTGAAATACTGACCATGAAAGAATATGTGACTAGGATTATTAGTCCGATATACCAATCCACTATCCGATAACCACAATTGGATCCTACATAGATATAAAACCTCACTATCTTTCGTGACGTATTTTTCACAACATAATCAAAATAAAAGTGACCCAAGATTAGAAAAGAAGATTGTTGTTGTTCCAGTTTCTTGTTTGGTTTTTGGTTGGTAATGAGAATTGTTGTTAAAAAAAAAAGATACATGTTGATGCATTCCATTTAAGTCTCTTGGATGCCGATGAATTGTATGTGACTAGAGGCTGATGGATTTGGTCCAATCTTGTTTCACATAACCGCAATCTTTCATTTTAAATTACATTGGCGCCTTTCCTTTCAATACTTCTTACTTCCTCTTCATATACCTCCTCTAAATGAAGTCAATGGGGTCCCTGGTTCAATTATTTGATCCACCTCCATTGAGAAGGAATTGGATGAGCTTGACTTGGGTAAAGTTTCGTCCATATTTTTTTAAAAGGTAGGACACCTTAAAGCTGAAGCCTATGGACTATGGTGCTTTTATTTGCTTTCCTTATGTTGGATTCGGAATCAACATACATTCATATTCGGATCTCTGCAATTGGGAGTGGAGGAAAGCCTGATGAGATTAAATTCCTTGTTTGGATTGTAGTTTTATAATACTTAATATAACATAATTAATCATCAATGTTATAATTTGACAAAAGTAAAAATATTAATTTTAATATGAGGAACATGTTGATCAAAATCACACACTATATGATTGCAGATGGGAGCCATTGTCAAATGGCTAAGCACGCCATGCCCACCGCTTTTTTGACAAACCAAATCACAATCATTAGAATCCCACAACCTCCCCTACAACAAATCATTCTTCCAACCTCAACTCGTTACTTTTGCCTATATTTTAAAATTCAAAATCATGAGAGAATTTTAAGAAGAAAACATGATAATGATATTTTTTTAGATACACATATGAATTCGTTTATAAGAGAAGTATAGATGCTCAAAAATAATAATGTTAGACAATATTCAACAACAAAATTCTCTAATTCCAAAATTTTTGGTAAGTTATAATACGAATAAGTTAAATAAACCCGAAAGAAAATCAAATAGGATTCAGATCTTGCCTCACCTTTATTAATTGAAGTTGTTTATCTCCGCACTTATAACACGCCTACACATTTACAACTGTCACCCCATGCAAAGAATTCTTTAGCAGTTGCCCACCTCACCATCCGACCCACCACCACACACCCTTCAAAAGCAACTACCTTTTTGACAAACAATAATCAGTATTACAACCCCACAAGACTACTCTCTCTCAACACTCCTATAGTCCTATGATGATCTTCAAACCTTTTTTAGATCATTTAACATTATAAAACTTCCATAGACAAACCCTACTTTCCTCTTTTCAACATAACATGAGAAAGCAAGAGCTTGTCCAGATATTCACGTCCTCGAGTTAATGGGCTCTAATCATCTTTCTTTGACTTGGGTTCTTCTAGTTTTCTTGGCATTACCCACAAAATTTGCGATCCAAGCTCAAGGAATCAAGTCCACAAGACTCCTCGACCTTGCAATTCGATATTACACGTTCAAGTCGTACAAGAACTTCAAAACAGGCATGTCATACAACGTTCATTTGCCATCAAATCTAACAGGTGTTAATGTGAGCACTGTGAAGTATCGTTGTGGAAGCCTCAAGAGGTATGGTGCAAGTATCAAAGAATTTCACTTGGGAGTTGGTGTGGATGTTCATCCATATGTAGAAAGAGTCCTTGTAGTAACACAAAATCTAGGAATCAATTGGTCGAATATTTACTATGATAATTACCATGAGTTAGTAGGTTATCAACTTGTGTCTCCTGTCTTAGGGTTATTAGCATATAACGCTGTCGACGATGCAAAGTTTAATGTGCAATTTGAGGTCAAAATTCAGTCACCACAAGTAAATGGAATAAAAATTGATTTTAGTAATTACACAATGATAAAGAACAACACGTTACATGGTAGGATACAAATGTGTGCAACATTTGGAGACGATGGTAAGGTGGCACTTGAAAAAGAGGTTGCGCCAAACATTTGTGGCACCAGGAGCCAAGGCCATTTTGGGTTGGTGGTACAATCACCAATATTATTGCCGGAGAGGAAGAAGATAAAGCGGTGGAAGGTGGTGTTTGGAAGCTCATTTGGGGCAGGGATTGGGGCTTTTCTTTTGGGGTTACTATTGGTAGCCATGTTTGTGAAAGTGAAGAAGAAAGCTAGATTGGAAGAGCTGGAAAGAAGGGCATATGAAGAGGAAGCGCTTCAAGTTTCCATGGCTGGACATGTGATTCGAACTCATAATGTTTAGTTCTTTGTTTGTACTTTGTATCAACAGATTCTTACTTGTAATATTATTGATTTCGAAATATATTTTTACTTCTAATGACTTTGATGTTTGTTAAATCAACGATCCTGTCTCCATTAGCCAAAATTTCTATGTACGGAATTTTATATATTAAGTTCTGCATGATGTATTAACGTTACTTGATTTAGGAAAAATAAACGTTACTTAATTTACATATTAAGTTTTTCTGTTAAAAAAACGTTACTTAATTTAGAATTAAAAAAAGCAATAAAAAACTTTTTGAGTTTTTGAATCGAAGGAAGCATGAAATTTTATACAATCATGTTTCATCTTCTTTATGGGCTCGATCTGAGTTTAGCTGTTTAAAATTTTAAAGTCGGTATTCTTGGGATTATTCTATAAAGAATCGGCAAAGTTAAATTGGACTTTCCTTCTATTGGGCAAGCAGGTCAAGTGATTTTTTAATCATGTCATCCACAATCAATTAAACTTCATAGAGTCAAATGGATTGACATGCCATCATTAGACTATGTTATTGTATTCTAACTATCTATTGTGTGAATATAGGGTTGATTGTATACCAATTATTTTAGTTATTTTAAAAAAATGATTAATAAATATTACTGAATTAAAAATAATTGAAAATACCATCTAATTTCACTACAAGGGTGACTAGGTTATTGTATTCTAACTATCTATTGTGTGGATATAGGGTTAATTGTGGACCAATTATTTTAGTTATTTTAAAAAAATGATTAATGAATATTACTGAATTAAAAATAATTGAAAATACCATCTAATTTCACTACAAGGGTATTTTAGTTAATTGAAATAAATTTAAAAAAGGAAAATTTTAGATTTTTAAAGATAATTAATTCTCTTGATTTAAAAATTCTGATTTTTTAATTAATTCAAATTTAATTCTAAAATAATTTTTAACTATAGCCGATTTTATATTGTCAGAATAACATTCTATTAGAATGATACTATTAACGTTCTATTAGAATGATATTATTAAGACGACCAATAATGATTAATAATATGACTAATAATTATTAAAAATTATATTTATTCTTAAAGAATGCTATTATGGACAAAAATTGCATTTATTCTGAAAGAATACAACTAATAATGGTTAAAAAATAACATTTATTTTAAATAATAAACATAAGAATTAGAAATAAAAAACATCGAAATTTAACAAAAATACTAATATATTCTGATAAATATTGTTGCTAAGAATCATTTTCAATTATACGGACTATTCTTCAAACATCAGTTTCCAAAATGCACTAGATATTTACAGAATGTATACAACTCTGACAGAATGCACTTGATTTGCAAGTCTGAGAAAAATGAAAGAATATCTGCCAACTGTATTAGATCAAACAAACAATTAAATAAAAGCAAAACACTAAATGCAAAATTAAAAACAAACACAACACAATTTTATATATGAAATAATGCTTTAATTAACAAAATACAAATCAACCGACTGTCTTCAAAGATAGTAAAAAACCTATGAATATTAGGTTGATATCATTTGTTAATTCTGTAATATATTCCATGTATTAATTAGCAGCATACAACTAAATGACAATAGAAATAAGAATTGGTTGATCCGGCCAAGATCAAGGCGATTATGCAATTGGAGGTCCCAAGATCTCCCTCAGATATCAGGAGTTTTCTGGGTTTAGCAGGGTACCCCTCATTTGTCAGACGGGAAGGGGGTAGATTTCCGGTGTGGCCCTGAGCAACAGATGGTGTTTGAGACCCTTCGACAGCAGCTATACGAGGCTCCAATATTTATCCTCTCGGAGGGAGTTGAGGATTTTGTTGGTTCCTATGATGCATCCATCACCAAACTGGGAGCGGTCCTCATGCAGAGAGGACGGGTGATAACCTACGCGTCGTAGTAGTTAAAGCCGCATGAGACGAGATATCCCACACATGATCTGGAGTTGGGGGCGGTGGTGTTCGCTCTCAAGATCTTGAGGCATTACCTCTATGGGGTCTGCTATACCATCTACACGAACCACAAGAGCCTGAGACACATTATGGATCAGCCGAACCTGAACATGAGGCAGCACAAGTGGCTGGACGTAGTCAATGATTATGACTGCGAGATCCTTTACCATCCGGGTAAAGCGAACGCGGTGGTGGACGCCTTGAGCCGCAAGTCGGTTGTATCTTTTGTTCCGACATCATGTTTGAGGATTTTTATGGACTCCCCACTAGCGGGATTGATCAGAGAGGCTCAGGCCGAGGGAGTGTGAGAGAAAAATTGGAAGTTTGAGAGGATCAGGGGCGAGATCACCCGGTTTGTTCAAGATAGTCGTGGGTTGTTGACCCACTGCGTTCGGGTATGGGTTCCGGTGTCTGGCGGAATTAGGCAGATTGTTGATGTGTACGGAAGTACCCACAAATTTTAATATTTATAACCTAACAAACTTAGACTAACTATTCACTTATGGGCAGTATACCTAGTCAGATTACAGTATAGTTTAGGTAAGTTGGGTGTCGAACACATGGAATGGTGTTATTAATGAATCTATTTACAACTAAATTAATCTAATTATTAACAAGCTAATAGGGGTTTTTATCTGATTTTGCAAGTTTAAATGAACTTAATTCTTTAACAAAAACTTAATCAATAAACAGAACACTTCTGTTAGTTCGAATCTGCTTTCACTCAATGGTTATGCATTAGTTAGGACTATTACTGTTGGTTACCAATTAAAGAAGTATTAGCAATTTAGTTCTAAATCTAATAATTATTAATCAATTCATGTAAATCTATGTATGGTCATACAATAGTTAACACAGAATCAATTATTAAATAAGATTGTAGCCATGAAAGATTGATTAATCAAAACACAATTACAGTCATCATATGAGTTCTCTAACACAGTTTAATTTAATGATTCAATTACTTATCTAAGATTGGTTTGATCTTAGCTCTAATAAACTAGTGTTCACTTTGTTATTAGGTATTTAGATTCATGTAGATTTGTGTTCACTAACTACACAGAACAAGAATTTAAAGCAATCAAATCATTAACTAAAGCATGCTAGGTAAAATCAATCAACACAAGCATATCACCAACAAGTAAAGACAAATCTAATGCATTAAAACCATGAGTTCCAGCTTCATCTAGCTAACAGAAGCAACTAGATTTAGCTGGACATACTAACAGCTAAACAAACGAAACTATAATCAAAGACATGTTTAAGTGTAACAATCTATAAACCAAATTATGAACTTCTTCTTCCTTGGTGTTAAAACCAGCTTCCAGATCTTCTTTTCTTCTGAATTTCGTCTCTAAGAACCCTTCTAAGCCAGACAAAATTCCCTCCAATCGTAATGGGTGAAGGTATTTATATTATCTTAAAAATCCACGATCACGTCGTGACAAATGATTCACCTAGTGATCTTTGAGTAAATCGTGTTCGGCAAGGACTCTTTCTTCGCGTACTTATCTTCTGGAAAAACCTGAGACCACATTGTGACCTTATGGATCACGTCGTGATTTTAATAAATTCCGTGATCTTCTTCATATTTAATACTTCAAGTCTCCAATGCTCCATAAATTGTCAAATCCGGTCCCTCTCTTCGAAAATCCTTCACTTTGGCTGCAAATAACATTTTATCCTTATAAGTATCACAATTCTATGTAAATAATCAAAATAATAATAAAAATTTAAATCAATATTGCCTAAAAATATGTATAAAATGGCAATATCAATTGTGATAGAAGAGGCTCATAAGTTTCATTTCGCTATTCACCCAGGAGTCACCAAGATGTACCGAGATCTGAGTTTGAGTTACTGGTGCCCGTGCATGAAGCGAGAGATTGCTTGGTACGTCGAGAGGTGCTTGACCTGCATGATGGTCAAGGCCGAGCATCAGAGGTCGCATGACAAACTTTAGCTTTTGGAGATTCCCATGTGGAAATTGTGACAACCCGAAATTTTCATTCGGTCAAACCCTAAAAGTCAATCACTTCAATTTATAAGTCAATTACATTATTACTTTTTTTTAGCAAATTTAAAGTTTGTTTGATTATTTTAATATTATTCTTTAAACGAACGGGTGAATGGAAGTGCCGTCTCGGGTCTTGAAATTTCAAAACTGCAAACACCTCGTGTCTTAGAAGTTCACGGCCAAACTTTTATGTTTGGGCCGAAAAATCACCCAAAAACCGTGAACTCATGCATTAAGCATGATTTACTCCTCAAACTAGCCACTTTTCACTTTTACTCTCAAGAACACAAGTTAAAACCATCTCAAGTATCATCGAATATTTAATTCAAGATCTTCAAACTTGTAAGTGTTCTAGCCATTTTAAGTTGGTATAACACTTAATCTAGTGATTGTACATCTTTTCATCCATCCATTTTTGTGTTTTGATTAGATTTCCAAAAACACCAAGAACACCAAGAACACACACTAAGTGTTCTTAGACTTTTAGCTCATTTCAAGCTTCCTTATAGTAAGTACTTCAATCCTTGAGTCTTATGAAGCTTGTATTACATGTTAACATCAAGAAAATATACCAAGAACACAAGGATAAAGGTGTTCATGGTCCAAGAATGTTCTTGGGCCATAAACACCAAGTAAGGCACCATAGTGTGCCTAAGTCCCTTATTTAGCCCTAGTTTGATGTCTAAACCTTTCCTTGATGTGTTTAAGCCTTGAAAAACACCAAAGTCCATCATTTTCATGTGTTTACAGTTTGGGGATCTACCAAAACCGTAAACACCCTAAAGTGAACTTATATGGACCATATTCCTTCCTTAGGCCTAAAATCTAACCTAGACAACTACCTTGATGAGTTAAGGACTTGAAAACATGACAATACCATTTTCCATATGGGTTTACGGTAGTAAACCCAAAAACCCAAAAGGAAATGACCCTGGGGCCGTAAACTCCTCAATGGAGTGTAATGATGCCCTAATCCCTTCCAAAGGCCTAACCACCAAGTAGAAATGCTTTAAAGGACTTGTAAAAACTCAAAATAACTTATGGTCACAAAGTGTAGAGTTTACGACCATAAACCCTTGAGTTTACTGCCGTAAACTCCTTGGGTAATGGTCATGAAAACTGTAAACTCCAACGGAGTTTACCCTTGAACTCCAAACACTCTAGCCTTGCCCTACAAACACTTGGATGCAACCCTTGTGATCTTTAACACTTGAAACAAAGTGTTTTCATGTTCTAGAGTGTCCCAACTTGATTTATTAGTTAGAATTTGGCTAATTAGTTATATTTTTTTTATTATATGATAACTAGGCTCGGGTGTGTGTACAAATCTTCATTTGTCACCTAACACCGTATCCGACACTCCAATCCAATTCACTCACTGCAAGTGAGTTCATACCCCTTTAACTAACCTTTGAAATACTTATAAATGTTTTAAATGCTTTATGGGGGGGGGATACAAGTTGAACCATGTTAGTTATTCGATCAATCACATGTGATAATAACCAACATGCAAATAGATTTTTCATACTTTAAACTGTTTTATCAAGCAAATGACTTTAAACTGTTATCATACTATTTTACATGTTTTTAAACTTATATATTGTTAAAAACCATGTCTACTACATATATAGTTATATAAATAAGGTTTGAAGGACTTAGGAGAGATAACCCACTTTACTTCCTGTCCTCGTTGGGTTGTGGTCCTAAAGTACCCGGTTGTTTGTCCGAATGTCGTTGAAATTCTTACTTATATATTATTTTTATATGCATAGACATAAAGATTTATACCTCAGTTCAGTACATTAAGTCATTCCTCAAATTTACTATTAAACAATAATAGGTATTGTTTAGGGTTATACTACTTATCATTGTAGTTCCACGAATCATACAAGAAGTCAGTTCATTTATGAGTCAGTACCTATTACTACGAGAACATATACATAATATTACTATGAGAACATATACAACTATACTAAAAGGAGAACATATACAACTATACTAAAAGGAGAACATATTCAACTATACTAGAAAGAGAAGATATACAACTATACTAGAACGAGTAACAATACATTACATATACACGAATACATTAACATAAATATGATACACTGTATCGGAGTATGCCTTCAATGTCATGGCCCGAGTTGTAGCCAGAGTCTCTTGGAGGGAGAGCGTGAGTTTGCGTATAGATCTATATTGGATTGACTATCCTACACCTTGCTGCTAGCTACAGCCGGACCTGCAGGTCTGCGGGTGCAAAACGTCATACCTTTTTACGACTTACATTGTCGTGTTTCCTAGTCGATAGTATGGTACAATTAATCAAATAATACCTTGATATAAATCCGGAGTAAGGTAGATAGTACAGCAGTAATTGCTATAATACAACACTACAGTACTACATTAATTTACCCTTTTCATATATTTAGTGATCATTTCACTTAAACATTAATGTACAAACTATATTTTGATAATGATAGTTACACTTGGGAAAATTTCACACTTTTACAAGAAACGAACTTACAAAACAGTTATGCCTTGGTAGAAGGCTACTTTTAGTAGAAAATATAGGATTTTCTAGGAGTTACAAACTTTTACAAACACTTACAAACATTCATATACTTTTATTACAAATGTTTACAAACTCGTACGTCAAAATCACGTTCAAGCATTTTGATACAAACACCAACACTAAATACTTATGAACTCGCCAGCTTTAATGCTGATAAACCCTTTCAAAATAACTTGTATTCTCAGGTCATCAGTAGACAGGTACCGAGGCCAGCTTTTGAGAAGATGGAGCGCATTCAAGACTCATCTTATTATTTTGATTTACATTTTGGTGTCTATAACTGTACATAACACGCTTGTATTAAAATTATATATTTAATACAATGGATGATATTGTTTGCTTGTTTACTATTATACCGTGTTGTGATACTTTACATGACGTCCTCCGCCCCATAACGTTTCCGCCGTTATTGGTTTTGGGGTGTGACAGAAATGGGAGCAGATCACGATTGTGACATCCCGATTTTTTTGGCCAGAAAAGGGAGCAGATCACAATTGGTTTTTAAAATCAGAGTAATCTTTTAAAGAAAACAGTTGCGGAATTTGTTCCCACAATATGATAAAGATTTATCAAAACATTTCTTTACAGAAATGTGTTTTCATTATATAACAAAATCTCGGGAGGTCATGTTCCGATATAGTCACATAAGCATAAACAGAACTTAGTTTATTTAAACTAAAGAGTTTACATCTCCTCTAATCTCTCCGTGAAATATATCTTCGTATCGATACCTGTGATACAAAGAAAACTGAGTGGGTCAGGGGCTTAGGAGCCTGGTGAGCATGTAGGGTTTTCAATCCACAATAATATAATTATTATATTCAACCATCAAACAATCAACCCAATTACCCATCCCTATTATCTTCTTTATTTCTTAGGATTTTACCCTAAGAATTCAACTACCCGTCATTCATTCATTCCTAAGGATTAACCTAAGGAATTAGCACAAAATCTATTGCTATATAAGGCGCATCTACCAACATCATCCTTTAAGCGCCTCTGCCAGGATTACGTCATACACTATGAGGCGTGACTGCCAGGTTTATGACATTCTCTTTTAGGCGCATCTGCCGACATTATCCTATAAGCGCATCTGCAAGGATTATCCTATAAGCGCATCTGCCAGGATTACGACATTTACTACTTGGTGCATCTACCGATATTATTCTTAAGCGCATCTGCTAGTATTATCATATTCTCTAATTGGTGCATCTACTAATATCATTCTTAATCATCTTTCATACCTCATCATTTTATCACATACCAACTATCTCATCTACCCATGTTCTACCCAACATATTTGTAGATATAAAATACATATACAGTTTAACTCATTTAAAAACTATATAAAACATCCATTCCACACTCATCTCAAATAAACAACAATATATAAACACATAGCACGTATTTTATAACAAATACTTCATATTTATGTGTTAGAAGAAAGTAACCACACACTCACCCAAACATATACTTAATACATTCAAACAATACTTGTATTATACCCGTGTTTATGAAAGGGACTATACACCCACACATATAAACAACTATATTATACACATAGCATGTATTTCATTGCAAATAGTTAATATTTATGTGTTAGAAGAAAATGACCACACGCTCACACATATAAACAACAATATATATACACATAGCGCGTATTTTATAAAATACTTCATATCTATGTGTAAGATGAAAGTGACTATACACTCACCTGATTAGAAGATGATCGGACAACACTACGACTTGTAGAAATAGTATTCTTTAGTAGATCTGGGAGATCTTCACAAAAACCGGGCTCCTCGCGGGCAGAACTTTGGCTCGGGAATAACGCTCTTCGGGATCTTCGGGACTTGCTTCAGGTATATGGGATGATAACGGGGCTTCGGTGGTACTTCTTTGCATGTAAATCGAGGTAATATGGGTGAGAGATGAGAGAATGAACAACCAAACTCGGCTGGCCCTTCAAATCTATTTATAGGGCAAAATATGCCCTTGCCACGTTGTAACACCTTTTTCCACATCGTGGGCTTGGTCGTCATTGCATGCGTCATCGCAAGTTGCATCTGGGGGACTCCCGGAGGTGTCAAAAGACTTGCCACGTCGTGACACTGCTTTCCACGTCGTGGTATCTGACAGTTTTGGGGTTTTGCGCCCCGAACTTCAGAAATTCATAACTTTCGCATACGAACTCCGTTTTCGACGGTCTTTATATCAACACGTAGGTGAGATTATGCTCTACAACTTTTGTTTAGACTCCATTGGCTAATTTTGACTTTATTTTTAATATATTATAAATATATTACTTATATATTATCTTTAGTAGGCCGGGACTGGAAAACTCCGTTCGAAATTCATAACTCCTTCATCTGAACTCTGTTTCGTCTGTCTTTTTATCGTTGGACTACTATCAAAGACATATTTGACTCTCGTTCAGATCACTAAGGATAGATATCTATCTACCTTAAATTCACTATTTACGTCGCGCTGGGTCGCACTGGGTCGTGCCAGTTTTGTCGCGAAACTTCGACAGGTCATAACTTCTTTGTTATAACTTGGATTTCGGCGTTCTTTGTATGTACGGAATCCTTGTAATATATACTAAAAATTAGTTAAGATTATTCATCCTAAATAATCTTCTATAAAAAAGTCATTTTTTGACGCTTATCGTCTCTAAATTGACTAGCCCTGATCTACGAGCGTTACAATTATCTCCCCATTAGGATGAGTACGTCCCAGAATCATTAACGAAAATAGAACTTATATAATGATTCCATACACTATCTCTTCATCCTAGGTAATAACCGTAACTTCTATGTTTCGTCAAAAGAGTATTTAACTCTATGGATTTCTTGATCGCATACGATGCTCAATCTTGCCTCTGCTTATCGTACTATGTTGTACTTTCAATCGTAACCTTCGAGTTACCAAATAAGTCCTTATTGTGGACTCCTTCTTCTTTTTAGGATAAATATTTTCCTTTATCTATTGTAACAGACCGATGGGTCGTGCTCTACTGACCTCTCATCGCACGATGCGACGCTTAGACTCGGTCTTTTTAAAGTTAAATTCCAGAATGGAATATACCTTCCTTCATATTCTAATGTGATATAATCACATTTCATCATGTAGCATTTCTAGCTACAAACTTTATGAACAACGAGTGTGATACCAATGATCGCATTAACTTCAATCTCTGACTTACGTCCGATGTTACTTCGAACTAGGTTCTCCAAGCAACGTAACATACTCACCGTAGTCGGACTCCAATTGGATATGACCACTAAGGTCGGAACAAGAACCATCTAACTAGTCATTACCGAAACAATGGTAATGAGACACTTGAACAAAATGGAATCATTTACTAGCTTCTTGGTAACCTTGTGACTTTCCCTTATCCAAGTGCGATTCCTGTGCTTCCGGTAGTATATGCATCTACTACCTTTCACACTTACTCATACTCGTCCCAAGTATCGTCTCGCAGTCGACCAAGTCACCATAAAAGAAAATCATACAATCATTCAACTCTCCAGATAACAAAACTAGGGTTTATATTACTTTCTTGAAACTATTACACAAAAGTTCAAGTTCACCCTATACTATGCCTTTAATAGGCTACACCATAAGTTACTGTTCACATTGCTACTTCCTAACTTGATCCGTGGATATAAAATCTTCATTCCTGATTCCTTGCATTGCCATCTGCTTCATCAAGGATCATCTGAAATGCTCTTGCCTTTAGCTTTGGCGGCGCCTCTAGCCTTGCTGCTTGATTTTTCCTTGGGCAGTCTTGCTTGAAGTGCCCCTCTTCGTTACATTCGTAACACACCTTTTTGTTGAAAATACATTCATCGACGTAGTGCCCATGCTTTCCACACTTGAAATATGTAACCTCCGCGCCACATTTTCCTGAGTGCTTCTTCTTGCACTTATCGCACCACCTTGCCTCATCGCTTCCTCCTCCTCCATACTTCGAGAATTTTATTTTCTCATTAGAACCTAAAGTTCCTTCTAACTTTCTCTTCTCGCCAACTTCAACCTTACTGTCAGTCCTCCCCTTGATCATATTCTCAACAGACTTGGCAGCCCAAATAGCTGCCTTTAGAGTAGGTGCCTGACGCACTAGCACCGCATACTCCCAAGGGAGTCCCTTTGCGTACCGGTCGACTTTTGTCAGTTCGTCTGGGACGATGCGCAAAGCAAACTCCATCTTGTCTGTGAAGGAATTAGTGTATTCATCCACTGACATGCTGCCTTTCTTTAATATCAGAAATTTGTTCTCCAACTCTAGCAGGTTTTGGGCCGAGCAGAACTTGCTCCTGAATTGCACCAAGAACTCTGCCCAGGTCAGTTTTAGTGGCTCATTAGGGCTTAGGATCTTCCCCAGAGTGTCCCACCAACGAACAACCCCACCCTTGAACTGACGTACTGCGAAAGTGGTCTGCAACTTGTCTCTGCAACCACACGTCATGAAGGCTAGCTCCATTTCCGATACCCAATCCATAACTCTGATCGGATCCTCCTTTCCAGTGATGGTCGATGGTTTGCAAGTCAGAAAAATCCTTATATTTGCATCCCATTCCATCATTCCTTCCATTCTGGTTGTTTTGCCTAACTATCGGTGGGTTGGCTTGACCAACAGATCTACTGATGTTTCCTCCTTCCGAGTGCCCTTCATTTAATTCAGGCTCTTCCACTTGAATTGACAGTTCTTCACGATTCTGTCGAAGCAGACGTCTCGTTTCATCCAGCTGACGATCCAACGTTGTCTAAATCATCAATTGTACACCAACCATTGTTATCGGCTCAGGTGCTGCTGCTACGACAGGTATTTGCTCAATCACTGGTGGTTCATTCCTGTTTTCATCAGCATTTCCAACTCCACTTCTTGTTCTAACCATTTTTGGATCTATATACCGAATAAGGTGAAATTAGATCCTTATTCACGATAGATATTCAAATCATCCTTATCACTCCGAAACGTTTACATGCTAGTTCTAAATTCGTAGACGTATGCTTAGAATCCTACACACATAAGGCTTCCAGATCCAGTCTGCAACAGACCATAGATCCGAACAAATAATATCATATATGGCAACAAATAACATCTAGCAGATAAAAGCATTATAGGCAACTTTCTTAAAATAAACTAGTGCTTGTGTCAATTTAGGTGTACTACCTAACAAATTTTTGACACACTCCTCACGATCATTACTTAGCATTCTATGTTTAAGTCTAGAAATTTCCTACAAAATTCCTAGTTCGCTTAAACTAATGCTCTGATACCAACTGTCACATCCCCAATTTCTCGGCCAGAAAAGACCGATTTGTTTATGTTTGGTTTTTAAAATCAGAGTAATCTTTTAAAGAAAACAGTTGCAGAATTTGTTCCCAAAATATGATAAAGATTTATCAAAACATTTCTTTAAAGAAATGTATTTTCATTATATAACAAAATATCGGGATGTCATGTTCCGATACAGACACATAAGCATAAACAGAACTTACTTTATTTACACTAAAGATTTTACATCTCCTTTAATCTCTCCGTGAAATATATCTTCGTATCGATACCTGTGATACAAAGAAAACTGAGTGGGTCAGGGGCTTGGGAGCCTGGTGAGCATATAAGGTTTTCAATCCACAATAATATAATTATTATATTCAACCATCAAACAATCAACCCAATTACCCATCCCTATTATCTTCTTTATTTCTTAGGATTTTACCCTAAGAATTCAACTACCCATCATTCATTCATTGCTAAGGATTAACCTAAGGAATCAGCACAAAATCTATTGCTACATAAGGCGCATCTACCAACATCATCCTTTAAACACCTCTGCCAGGATTACGTCATACACTATGAGGCGTGACTGCCAGGTTTATGACATTCTCTTTTAGGCGCATCTACCGACATTATCCTATAAGCGCATCTGCAAGGATTATCCTATAAGCGCATCTGCCAGGATTACGACATTCACTACTTGGTGCATCTACCGATATTATTCTTAAGCACATCTGCTAGTATTATCATATTCTCTAATTGGTGCATCTACAAAAATCATTCTTAATCATCTTTCATACCTCATCATTTTATCACATACCAACTATCTCATCTACCCATGTTCTACCCAACATATTTGTAGATATAAAATATATATACAGTTTAACTCATTTAAAAACTATATAAAACATCCATTCCACACTCATCTCAAATAAACAACAATATATAAACACATAGCACGTATTTTATAACAAATACTTCATATTTATGTGTTAGAAGAAAGTAACCACACAATCACCCAAACATATACTTAATACATTCAAACAATACTTGTATTATACCCGTGTTTATGAAAGGGACTATACACCCACACATATAAACAACTATATTATACACATATCATGTATTTCATAGCAAATAGTTAATATTTATGTGTTAGAAGAAAATGACCACATACTCACACATATAAACAACAATATATATACACATAGCGCGTATTTTATAAAATACTTCATATCTATGTGTAAGATGAAAGTGACTATACACTCACCTGATTAGAAGATGATCGGACAACACTACGACTTGCAGAAATAGTATTCTTTAGTAGATCTGGGAGATCTTCACAAAAACCGGGCTCCTCACGGGCAGAGCTTCGGCTCGGGAATAACGCTCTTCGGGATCTTCGGGACTTGCTTTGAGTCTCGGGATGATAACGGGGCTTCGGGGGTACTTCTTTGCACGTAAATTGAGGTAATATGGGTGAGAGATGAGAGAATGAGCAACCAAACTGGGCTGGCCCTTCAAATCTATTTATAGGGCAGAATCTGCCCTTGCCACGTCGTGGCACCTTTTTCCACGTCATGGGCTTGGTCGTCACTGCATGCGTCATTGCAAGTTGCATCTGGGGGACTCCCGGAGGTGTCAGAAGACTTGCCACGTCATGGTATCTGACAGTTTTGGGGTTTCGCGCCCCGAACTTCAGAAATTCATAACTTTCGCATACGAACTCCGTTTTCGACGTTCTTTATATCGACGCGTAGGTGAGATTATGCTCTACAACTTTCGTTTAGACTCCAATTGCTAATTTTGACTTTATTTTTAATATATTATAAATATATTACTTATATATTATCTTTAGTAGGCCAGGACAGGAAAACTCCGTTCGAAATTCATAACTCCTTCATCTGAACTCCGTTTTCGTCTGTCTTTTTATCGTTGGACTACTATCAAAGACATATTTGACTCTCATTTAGATCACTAAGGATAGATATCTATCTACCTTAAATTCACTATTTACGTTGCGCTGGATCGTGCTGGGTCGTGTCGGTTTTGTCGCGAAACTTCGACAGGTCATAACTTCACCGTTATAACTCGGATTTCGGCGTTCTTTATATGTACGGAATCCTTGTAACATATAATAAAAATTAGTTAAGATTATTCATCCTAAATAATCTTCTATAAAAAAGTCATTTTTTGACGCTTATCGTCTCTAAATTGACTAGCCCTGATTTACGAGCGTTACAACAATGGAGTTTATTACCAAGTTGCCGAGGACAACGAAGGGATATGATGCTATATGGGTGACCATGGATCAATTGACCAAGACCACTTATTTTTTGGCGCTTCGGGAGATTTCATTGGTCGAGAAGTTAGCCGATGTGTATCTCCGTGAGATCATTGCTCGTCACAAGGTGCCGGTCTCTATTATGTGAGACCGTGATGTTCGATTCACCTCCCGTTTCTGACAGAAGTTCCATGAGGAACTAGGCACGAGACTTCATTTCAGCACCGCTTACCATCCGCAGATAGACGGACAGAGTGAACGAACCATTCAGACCCTCGAGGATATATTGAGGGCCTGCGTCAGCTGGTATTCCCATCTACCCCTTGCAGACTTCTCCTACAACAACAACTTTCATTCCAACATTGGTGCTACACCTTTCGAGCTATTATATCGGTGGAGATGTCATACCCTAGTATGTTAGGGTGAGCTTGGCCACAGGGTCATGGGACAGATCGAGGTGGTTCTGCAGACCACTGAGAAGATTCAACAGATCAGACGTCGATTGCAGACTGCTCAGAGTTAGTAGAAAAGTTATGCCGACCGGTGCCGATCCAATTTGGAATTTCAGGTCGGTGATATGGTATTGCTGAAGGTCTCACCCTGGAAGGGTGTGATCTACTTCAGGAAGAGGGGAAAGTTGGGTCCCCAATTTATTTGACCGTTTCGGATTATTGCTAGGGTTGGCAAGGTGGCGTATAGATTGGATCTTCCGAAGGATCTCCGTCAGATTCATAACACTTTCCACGTTTCGTAGTTGCGAAAGTGTATATTGGACGAGGATGCGATGGTGTCCTTGGATGACATTCAGGTCGATGAACGCCTGAATTAAGTTGAGGAGCTGGTGGCGGTATTGGAAAGGAAGATAAACGTTCTGCGCAACAAGGAGATACCTCTGGTAAAGGGATAGTGGCAGCATCGGAAGGGATCCGAGTGGACTTGGGAGCCAAAAGACGAGATGCGGGAGCATTATCCAGATCTGTTTGCTACAGCCGATTTTGAGGATGAAATATAGGTCAAGTGGGGGGAGAGTTGTAACATCCCAAGATTTTGTAGGTATTTTCAAATCTTTCCTTCATTATTATCATTGTCATTTTTAGTCTTTGGGGTTGGGAGAATATAGTCATGAGATGCCCTAATGACTAATAACACAATTTTAGATCAGGCGGAGTACGTTGCGTATACATAAGGGTACACTGAGCGTACTAGGCATGCCTTAGTATGTTGGGCGTACACTTGTGTACACTGAGCGTACTCCCGTCAGGAGAAAACACTAATATTTAGGGTTTGGGTGCTATATAAGTGACCTTATGCACTCATAACCTTCTATCATTTCAACCTCCATAGCTTTTGGCCATTTTCCACAAACCCTAACTTTCCTTTTGAGTGTACGAGCTAAAAGTGTGTGTTTTGAGTAGAAGAAGAAGAAGAAATTGCATCAAGTTGTTGGAGAAATGAAGCAAGCTTGAAGATCTGAGATTATCTTGTCCTCTAGAAGCTCCAGGAGATAAAAAAGCTTTTGCCTTTATGCTTGTATGGTGTAGATCTTACCTTAATAGCTTTATGTCACCTTTATTGTCCCAAAAAGTCCCAAGTTTGTGCATGTTATGTTATGAACATGTTAAGCTATCCTTTCAGACCATATGAAGGGTTCTAAATGATAAAAATGATGTCCTAATGGCTAGAAGTGTCCTATGAAATTCGTAGAAAGGTCTTAATGGATTAAGACCATCTATTAAGGGCTTTTTGAACGTCCAAAGTCTTAAAGTTTGAGACTTTATGGTTCTGAGGTTCATTTAGTCAATAGATCTGGGATATGGGCTTAAGTGCTTAAGCCATTAAGCACTTATCTTGATTTTGGACTTAACGAGCGTACACCCCGCATAAGTAGTTGTACCCCCAGTGTACAAAGTCAACCACCCCGATGGTGGTCAACGCAAGCCGGAGTACACCTAGCGTACCAGATGGGTACGCCCAACATACGCCCTCTGATGGGATTTTGCGTTTTGGGTTTCGGATTGGGCCACCTTTGGGCCAGTGTAGTTTGGGCCTTTGTTGGACGTTCTGTATAGAATTGTTTTGGGCAAATATGGAAATGGACCTTAGGGTGAGGCCCAATTAAAGAGTTAGGCCCAATTTGGAAAATTGGGACAATTATGGGCCTTGTATATTTGGACCTTTTGGATTATGGATTTGGAATTGGGCCTTGACCCAAATTAGAGAAAGGGTAAAATGGATTATTACCCTATGTGGGACCCTTTGTCAAGATGGATATTCCAACTGTTCACTTAGTATTTGTTATTTTGGATAGTTCGGGATTTTCGGTGAGACAGCGGTCGGAGACTTTCAGTCCAGTTCAGCACTACTCGTGAGGTGAGTTTTCCTCAAAGTCGACAGAAGGATCGATGCAGGAGGTGGGTCAGTTTGGGTCATGGGTCAAGGAATCTGGTGGTCTCATAAGAGAGCTTAGTTCCTTCAACGGCGAAATTGAACATCGAAGATTGTTAGCTTTAGAAATTGGAGAAGTAAGATTCTGATAGAAAAACAAGACATTTTTGCAGCGGGAAACCAAAAGAGGATTGAAGGAGAATAGATCGTTGTTTTGTCATCCTTTTGAGTCCTATACATTTACCTATGAACAAATGAAGGAGGTGGGTCAGTTTGGGTCATGGGCCAAGGAAAGTGGGGTTCATAAGTGTGTATGTGGCATTAATAAATGAGGTGCAAAAATATGACAGACTAACCCCTTCAAGACTTCCAAAATGACGTAATCGACCCGACAAAAACTAGTTTGTTCCTTCATAAAGCCAATAAAATTGTTTAGGGACTCAAAAGACCAACCCTAAAAAGTTGATAGGGCATTTGTGTCATTTACTCTTAATTTTACTTAAATTTATGGTTTTCTTTTGACTTTTGTTTTGGTATATATAAAATTAAATAAAAGAAACGTAGCATGGATATTTATACTAGTTAAAATACACAGCTAGGTTAAATCCATCTCTAACTCATTAGAATGTTTTAATTTTAATGGGATGGACGGAAATTACATTTTGTAAAACACTAACTCGATACAATATAACTTAGAAGCAGATGTACTAGCTTCAACTCAATCAAACGGTTCCAAATGCGTTTGAAGAGACAGGACACATTAAGAGGTGTTTTAATACAGTAAACAGAACCGGTAATCAATGGAAGTTGACGTTGCCTTGATATGTCAAGCCTAAGTTCCAGTTAGCAGGGGCGACATTGTAGGCAGTGATAGTCTGTTTGGTAGTGTATGAAGTTAATCGGAAGGAGAGGGCTTGACCCTTAAGAGTTGCGAAGGCTTGGTATGAAGCACCCCAGTTATGACTCATGCTGATCCAACCTGTCTTTGTCCCTTTCACCCACATCTGTTTGATATCTCCAGCACCAGCAACATTCATCACATACACCAACAGCCAATACCCATTTCCTTGAAAAGAGAATCTGATGCCTCCTTTCCTAATAGCATTGCATGGTACCCTAAAGCACAAAAAATGTAATTAGCATGCCCGTAGAATACATATCAAATTAAGTTAATTTGTTCATCTTTGTGCATCAAAAGTTATAAAGTAGAAAAAGCTTGATGCTTGCTAGTATGGGAACAGAAATTCACCTGCGGTACATGACAGGGACAATGCCTGCCTTCCACTGAGCAATTTTCATGAACGCAGGCTTGGCCATGTCGAAGTGGGTTCTGGGAGGATTACACCATCCTCCGTTGTTTGAATCCTGTGACCAGTTAGGCGGGCAGAGGTTGGTGGCAGTAACGGTGGTGTATCCTTTGTAGCACCATGGAGATTGGACACACCGTATTTGGTAACATTGACCACAGGCGTAACCTTCGCTAAAGATGGTTGTGCTCAAAGCAGCTGTATCCGTTCCGTATCCATTAGTTATCAAGTTTCCATATCCACAAGCACCTCCTGAAATATATATCCAAAAATGTTAATTAAAACCGATATTTGATATTTAGAAGATACTAGCTTTAAGCCATGATATTTACCCATGGTTTCAGATGCACTCTCATCCCCATAAAACGTCGCATGGGCAAGGGTCCATGGACTCGGTACGTAGCCATGGTAGACAGCTTCGCTAGGTTTCACAAACCAGGAGAAGGCAAGTGTGATGATGCTAAGGATGAAGAAAAACCTCCGTGGATGATGAAATGAAGCCATGGTGACTTTGAAGTTGTTGTGAACTTTTTGTACAAGTGCTGCTTATAGACTTCACTAATTCAAGAGCTATTTATAGCACCCAAACACTAACGACATAATGTCCGCAGTGGTTGCCCTTTGTGGCCCTCACGAAGTTTGACATTCGTAAGTCAACGTTGATTACATTTTCTTAATATATATCACTTCAAGTTCATCCTAACATACATACATTCCCCCAAGTAAACAACCTTTTTCATATAGAAAATTGACAGAACTTAAAGTAAATGATGATAACATTAATAACAAGCTAATATGAAAATTTTTGATTTAGTGACTTTTTAAGATACTGAGTGTCGCTAATAAGAATAAGAAATATTTTTAAGATGGCCATATATATTGGTACGACAGTATTTAACTTTGCACGAATGAAATCCCACGAAAGTCGATGACAACGTGCGAGCAGGTTGTATGCTCGTTTGTTTGGATAAAAAAAAGTATTGAGAAATGAAATATCTAACACTTAGATTATTGCGCATAAGTTTAGTCTCTAATCTACGAATCACTATGATAACGCTAATCATGAGTTTAAGAATCTCGTTAATTGCATGTTTGTTGGTTGAAAGATTTTTGTCCCACGTTTGGTTATCCTTTGCCGCCAACTTTTCGTATATTTGGAATGTATCGCATTATTGAGGCTACCTGATATTGACATCTAATTCAAATTAGGATGTTCATGGGATGGTTCGGTTGGGATAGTAATAAAATTTTGAACCGTGATCACAAGACGGGTACATTATATGCACTAACTGAAACTAACGGCATTGTACAAAAACCAAACCGAACCGAACCGTGTGAAAGCGGTAACCACGGTTCCGTTCACGGTTACCCAATAAATAAGTAAATATAAAAAAAACAATATTGAAAAAAAATACAAGCTATATTCATGTCAATTGTAAAATATTCATTCAAAACAAATTCATCCAAAACAAAACAATTCAACATTAAAAGTGTTTAACATTAGTTTGATAACACAAAAAACATCCATAATCTCTTCAACAACAAAAGAAAAGGACATCATTTCAAAATCAACACCAAACCTGCAAAAAAAACAACATTTAGTACAAAAAAAAAACAACACATATAAGACAGTATAAAAACTACAAAACAACTAAAAAACACACAACAGCACAAAAAACACCAAAAAAAAACAACACTAAAAACTACATAAAACAGCACAAAAAAGATTGCAAAAAGCAGCTAAAAAACCATACAAAACAACACGAAAATATACAGAAATCAACAATAAAATCTAAAAAAAAAAAACTAAACTACACAAAAACTGCATATAAACAAAACTTTAAAGCACAAAAAACACTTAAATACGAAATTTTACCATCTTCAAACTTTAATCATCCATAGTAAGGACGGATATAGCTTGTGGCAAGTCCTTTACATATAAAAGCAAAGTCATACCGACTTTATAATTTTCAAGAGCTTCAAAACATTCATCAATATTAATAGGAACGTTTTTGGACCTAAACCAATTTTGACAACATATCAATCCTTCCACGGTTTTGGGGGTCAATAAGCTACAAAATGCATCAAGAACGCGTCCCCGAGTACTAAATGAAGATATTTAGGCTACAGTTGAGGTGGGAATTGCCAAAACATCCCTAATAATTATTGCAATGACTAGAAACCTTACTTGATATTTCTTCCACCAACTAAGTAAATAGAACTTGTTGTCCAAAGACTCACATTGCTCACCCAAATACCAATCCAACTCACATTTTGTAGCTATAATTATCATAAAATATTAAAATAAAAAATCAATAATGTAAGTATAAATGACAAAACTAAAAGAAAGACAGCTTGTAAATTACATGTACCACTTGAGTTTCCTTCCAACAATCTTTGTATTGGTTGTTCAAGAAAGTTGTCGGATCATCATCAACATCAATAACAATCTCTTCAACATTTTCAGAACTAGTTCTTGGATTTTCATCAATAACTCTAACTTCATGTGAGTAATGAGCATACAAATCTCGCAATACTTTCTCTACTTGATCAGACAAATTTTAGGCTTTTCCTTCATCATAACTTTGGCTAATAATGAAGGAAACATAACCTAACTTGTATCGCGGATCAAGAATTGGAGCAATAAATAAAAACACATTTATGTTTGATGAATTACTCCAATACTTATCGTATTTCTCTTTCATTTTAGCAACCGTCTTTTTAAAACCCTCGACACTTGTTATCATCTTTTTTTTATCATTGCTCCAATGCCAAAGACTTCATGAAAGTAATTGTTGTTAGTTACATACAAAGACCCAGAAATATACAAAGTATATGTATAAAAACCTCTCAATAAAGGTAGCATATACCTAACATGCTCATAATCCTTTTCATTGGGCAACCCCTTCAATGATAAAAGCTCGGACCTGTACTTACTATCTTGCTCCTCCAATAAATCAAAAGCATCTTGAAACTTGATGGCACTTTCTAGCATCGAGTATGTTGAATTACACCTTGTTTCAACATCAAGACAGACAAGGCTTTTACTCTTGATTTCAATTTCTCAACACATCCCTTAAAGCATTGGAGCGTCGTTGGAGAAGACCTCACATATTTCACAGCTGATTGAATTCGGGCAATACTTGTGTATGCATATTTTAAACCTTTTTTTACATTCAAAGCCAAAACTAAGTATTACAATTTACAAGTGTTAGATTAATCGTTTAGAAACATAAAACTAAGAACTATTTAGCGGATTATCAAACAGATTAAATTGTCTAAAAATGATCGTGATTTTTTCTTCTACTTGTGTTTCACTACAAGAATAATATCCGTTAGCAGTGACACTGTAACATCCCGAAATATCAATAGTAGAGTTGAAGGGCTAAAAGAGTAAATTGGGAAAGAGTGACTCGGCGAGTCCATGGATGGACTCGGCGAGTAGAGTCGCGATTTGGTCTCGTGTTAAGTAGCCGACTCGGCGAGTCAATGAGGTTGACTCGGCGAGTAGGCGCTGAGTGGAGAAAACCCTAATTCTCGGGGTTGAGCCATATATAAAGAACATTATGTTTCCTTCCCAGCCTCTTTATTACCCTTGAGTCCCAGAAACCCTAAATTCGTGGAAAACCCCCATTGTTGAGCAAATTGGAGCTTGGAAAGGTGGTTGTTGAAGAGATCTTAGAGAAGGAGAGGCTTGGAGCAAGGGGCTTTGCTTGGACTCAAGTTTCATTGCAGTTGGGGCGTTCTTTTGAGGTAATATCTCGTCTTTGAGCTGCTATTTCCTTGATGCATCATTTTGGGGGTATTAGAGATTATATATTTGGATGTGTTGGAGTTTAGAGGTGAGATCTGAGGTTGCTACCTCAGATCTGGAATAGAGAAGAGTTGGAATGCATGAAAGTCCCTGTGTCGAGTGTTAGATGAAGCTATCATGTCCCAAACCTTAGCCCTAATGTGCAAAATCCATAGATCTTTTTGGATTCACGTAAAGTTTGCCACTTTACGTGAAGGATGGGTTGTAGGAGGCTAGATCTATGTTTTGGATCAATTGCATGGCCTGGAATGCTTCTGTATGGATTCAGACCGGAAGTACTCGGCGAGTCACATGGGTGGACTCGACGAGTTGCTTGAAGATACGCTGGGACTCGACGAGTTGGAAGAAGAACTCGGCGAGTTGGATGAAGATGGACTGGAACTCGACGAGTTTTATGAACAACCCGACGAGTAGGTTGAAGATAGCCGTAGACTCGGCGAGTCTGTTCTTGGACTCGGCGAGTCTTGTCGAAGAATCCCAATATTTTTGGTTGAGTCGAGAATCGGCGAGTCAAGGGATGACTCGGTGAGTGTGGGCGAGTGGACTCAGAGTTGTTGGACTCAACGAGTCTTGAGGTGACTCGGCGAGTTAGGTCGCGGATTGAGGGAAGTTCTGAGTATGGGGACTCGGCGAGTCATCAGGTTGACTCGGCGAGTAGAGTCAGTCTGGGGATGACTTTGACCTTGTTCAAAGGTTGACCAGTTGTCTTTCAGGGGTATTTTGGTAATTAAGGTTATTTATTGAGTGGAGTGTGTTGGTGTTCATTGGAGGAGTCCGTGTCGGAGCTTGGAGCAGCGGGATCTTATCCTTTCCGCCGGCAGTTTCGAGGTGAGTTATTCTCACTATATCGACAGGGTCTACGGCACCAAGGCCGACACTTTATTGGATGGAAATCCGGATAGTTGTCTGTTATGGTATTGCTTGATATGGGCCGGAAGGCATGATGATATGGGCCGGAAGGCATTATGATATGGGCCGGAAGGCATTCTATATTATGTGGACCGGAAGGTCATGGCCTGGAGAGGCGTATGTGCATAAGTAGTATTTTGGCTGAAACATAGGGTGATGTTATGTTCGTAATCGGTTAGGTCGGTATCCTGGTTAGGGTGATGATATGTTATGTGATCTGTTTGATCGATTTGTTGACTGTGAACTATTATATTATTGAATGTTATGTACGCAGGGTTGTTGGACTGGGGTTTGACCCGATATGCATGGCTGTTCTATGATCTGTTATGTTATGTATGCATTTTATGTTATGGGCCGGAAGGCAATATGTTATGGGCCGGATGGCAATATGTTATGGGCCGGAAGGCGATATGTTATGGGCCGTATGGCAATATGTTTTGGACCGGAAGGTCGTGGCCTGGAAGGGCGTATATGTGGTTGGTATTTTTGGGGATATCTTACTAAGCTTTCGGGCTTACAGTTGTGGTTTTATGTTTTTCAGGTTCTTCAGGGGACCGTGGCAAGGCGAAGGCTTGATCGTACCGCTCCTCATGAATTTTGTAGTAATGTGATTCTGGGAATACGTTAAATGTTTTATATTGAAAACCTTTTGTAAAGATTTAATGGAATCAAGCTGTTTTTGAAAAATTTAAAATTGGCTGTATTTTTCGGTCGTTACAAGTTGGTATTAGAGCCTTGGTTTGAGTGAATTGGAGGAACATTCGTGTGACTCCAGTCTCAAATTGAGGAGAGTTTTCAAAAGAGTATTTAAAATGGTTTTCAAAATGAGTAAGGGAGGATGCGGAGGTACGATCAGCCGGAGCCAGTAAGTAACCCCAAAATACCATGCATGTTATTTGTTTTTGAGCTTTGATAGAACAACATGCTAGTGATAGGCTAGGGATCTTCAGGATTTCATGATAATGTTGCCTGATATGTGATGCCTGTAGCCTAGGGTTCCTTATGAGAGATTTTCAGTGTTCCTCTAGTGGTGAGGGTTGAGCGTTGTTATGCATGTTTCTCTAGGGTGTTGTGGTAGTACTTCATACAAATATGGGTAGGTGTGGAAGGTAGTATGGGCCCGTACTACTGAAAGCACAGGACCCATACGCGTATCAGGGAAACCATAATCTCTAGGGTTGGGTTTAGAGTTGGTTCCCGGGTTGGTGGGAAGTGTCTAAGGTTTCGTGGTTTATTTCAGTATGGAGATTTCGAGACATGCTGGGAGTAGATCCGGGTCAGGATCGGAAGCAGGAGAGAGAGTTCCAGGCGGATCGGTACCGCCCGAGGTTATTGGTCAGATGAGCTCGTGCGAGTTAGATGCGAGGATTCGCGAGATCCTGCATGATGAGATTGCTGCATTGTTTCGGGCTGAGTTGCCGGAACTGTTTGGGTCGATCAAGACCGCCATGATGGAGTATTTTGATGAGCGCTATGCGGCTCTCGCGGAGACGGCTGCCGCGACGGCTACAGTGGCTGTAGCAGCGGCAGGGGGAGGAGCTGGTGGGGATTTTCTTTATCAGGACTTCGATAATACGGAGCCTCCCACCTTCGATGGAGTTCAGGACCCGATTGTTGCTATGAGGTGGTTATCGGACGTGGAGGGGTGTTTCTTCACGTGTTCATGCCCTGCTGATCAGAGGGTGAGGTGTGCACTGAACCTGTTGAGGCTCGGGGCGAAGAATTGGTGGAGATTGACCGCGGAGTCATAATCGGATGAGCAGAGGACTGCGGTTTCATGGGATCAGTTCAGAGAGATGTTCAGCACTCGCTATGTTCCGCAAGTGGAGAGGGAGAGATTGGCTCAGGAGTTCCTGGAACTGTAGCAGGATTCAGAGTCGGTGACTGAGATCACCAGGATGTTCACTGAGATGGCAATGTTTTGCCCTGAGTTCGCTTCGGAGCAGGCTCAGATGTCCCGATATCTGAGTATGCTCAAGGGGGATATCAGACAGTTTGTGTCTGCGCAGAGGTACGAGACCTTGTTGGAGTTGCAGGAGGCTGCCAGGCGGCGTGAGTTAGAGATTGAGTTGCAGTTGTGTGAGCTGAGGCAGGCTCCGGGGCAGTCGCAGCCGGCGCCAAAACGGTCCAAGACCGTTGATGTTAGAGTGAGGGATCTGAGCAACCACACTTGTCGGAAGTGTGGGAGGGGTCACACCGGAGTTTGTAGGTCCGGTGGTGCATGCCGCAAGTGCGGAAAGGAGGGGCACTATGCGAGGGATTGTCGGCAGTCAGCGCCGGTTTGGGATTTGAGGATTTGTTATCATTGTCGTCAGGTTGGACATTTGAGGGTCAACTGTCCACAGCTTTCCGCAGGACCGGTGCAGGCTCCAGGACCGACCACTTTGAGGATTACAGGTGGAGGTCAGGGTGGAGCGGAGCCCCCAAGGGCTCAGGGTCGTGCTTATCAGCTTGCGGCAGAGGAGGTCAGAGCAGTGCCGGATGCAGCTGCGGATATCTTTCTATCTTGTTATCTTGTGATTATTGTGGAGTATCGTTTATCTGCTAGTCTCGTTAGATTAGTGTTTCGGATTTTTGTTTTGGTCTTCGTTGTTCCTTGAAGGTTGGTATGGTTATAGTTGGTGTTTCGTGCTATCGTTGGTTATCATTCGTGAGGGTTATTAGTGGAGATGCGACATTGGTTTGAATGTCGGGTAGCATCTGCAGTCTGTGGAGTGGATAATTGGAGATCGGGTTCCTTTTGAACGGATTGATCAGTGTGGAAATGTGTTTTGTTAAGGGTTGTTTATGCTTGTAGGAAGCAGTCCGCGTGTGAGTGTTGGTTTTGTGCAGAGTTGTTCTGGGAGATCGGTGATGGGATCGGTGGTTGATTGTTAGTGCCCTAAGTGGGGGAGAATTGGAAAATTCTCCGGAGGATTGTTGAGTATGTGAAATTGTTGAGCTGTCTGGAATTCAGCAGTGATCTGGCAGACAGAGTATAGGCTGATAGGAGCAAGTGTCGGGCATGCGGGGTGGGATACAGACCTAGGGCATTTGATTGTGGAGGGCCTGGGATCAGGCCGGGATCGATTGTGTGTGATGGAGATAGAGTTCGGAACCCCTAGGGGGCTAGAACAGTATGCATGGGAGGATTTCCCGGAAAGATGACTCGGACGAGGAATGCTAGTTGAGCGGTCCAGCCAGACTGGAGGCACTGAGGGCGGTCCAGATTGGCTGAAGATTCGGAGAGTGGTACAGTCAAGCTGAAGACTCTGCAGATATTGTTGGATCGGTTCGAGGATATGGATTGTGTATATTGCAGTGTGATTGCATTAGGAGGTCTGGCCCCGGGTAGTGATCTTGATTAGTTGAGATAGTGCATGGGCTTGAGAGTCCCTGCGATGAGAGTCAGAGTATGTGTGTAGGATGGATAGCGGATACGCTATAGAAGGGTGGTGTAGTGTTGGGCAAGCGCCGTGGCACTTGTCGGAGTGACAATATGGCCAAGTGGATTCCTTGGAAAAGGAAGTGAGAGAGGTGTGTAACTCCGAGAAGGAGTGCAAGTTCACGGAAGTGAAAGCAGAAGAGCAGAGTTATGATTATAGTAATTCGAGTATGGTTTTTGAGCAGCGTGTTTGCGGCAGTGGAAAAGAAGCTCATCCGGTTTGGGATGTCTGCTGAGGTTACGGAGGAATTCCGCAAATGTAGAGCCAAGAGACTCGGAAGGGATGTAGGGAGAGATTCTTGGGCTCTTAGTGTGATTCTGATCAGGGTTTTGGATATGTATTAGTGGTTCATTATGGGGGATGTTGGAGGATATCATCAGTGTATCAGGTTTTCCCAACCTGAGGGTGCTGGAGAAAGTTTAGCATGTGTATGTGATTGCAAGAGGAGAACTCGTGGGAGTTGCTCTGAGATTGAGAATGGGTCTTTCCGTCGTCACGGAAGCGATATAGTGGAATTCAGATCGGGGATCCGATGGTTCATGGCTTTCTAGCCGTTATGGGTCGAGTGATTGTTGGGATTTGGGGCAGTGATGTTTCATGGGTAATTCTCGGTTGTTGAGTGTGATTATCAGAGGGTACAGCCGGTGCCCGGCTCGAGACGGTGGTCAGGACACCGTAAGGAAAGAGAAGTGTATTTGAGTTTCGATGGGTATGCCTTGAGGGATTTGGCTCGGTTAAGGCCAGGTGGCGCGTTGTGGGAGTATCTTTGGGATTGAATTGCTGTACGTTTCGAGGACGAAGCCTAATTTAAGTGGGGGAGAATTGTAACATCCCGAAATATCAAGAGTAGAGTTGAAGGGCTAAAAGAGTAAATTGGGAAAGAGTGACTCGGCGAGTCCATGGATGGACTCGACGAGTAGAGTCGCGATTTGGTCGCGTGCTAAGTAGCCGACTCGGCGAGTAGGCGCTGAGTGGAGAAAACCCTAATTCTCGGGGTTGAGCCATATATAAAGAACATTATGTTTCCTTCCCAACCTCTTTATCACCCTTGAGTCCCAGAAACCCTAAAGTCGTGGAGAAACCCTATTGTTGAGCAAATTGGAGCTTGGAGAGGTGGTTGTTGAAGAGATCTTAGAGAAGGAGAGGCTTGGAGCAAGGGGCTTTGCCTGGATTCAAGTTTCATTGCAGTTGGGGCGTTCTTTTGAGGTAATATCTCGTCTTTGAGCTGCTATTTCCTTGATGCATCATTTTGGGGGTATTAGAGATTATATATTTGGATGTGTTGGAGTTTAGAGGTTAGATCTGAGGTTGCTACCTCTGATCTGGAATGGAGAAGAGTTGGAATGCATGAAAGTACCTGTGTTGAGTGTTGGATGAAGCTATCATGTCCCAAACCTTAGCCCTAATGTGCAAAATCCATAGATCTCTTTGGATTCACGTAAAGTTTGCCACTTTACATGATGGATGGGTTGTAGGAGGCTAGATCTATATTTTGGATCAATTGCATGGCCTGGAATGCTTCTGTATCGATTCAGACCGGCGGTACTCGGCGAGTCACATGGGTGGACTCGACGAGTTGCTTGAAGATACGCTGGGACTCGGCGAGTTGGAAGAACAACTCGGCGAGTTGGATGAAGATGGCCTGGAACTCGACGAGTTGTATGAACAACCCGGCGAGTAGGTTGAAGATAGCCGTAGACTCGGCGAGTCTGTTCTGGGACTGGGCGAGTCTTGTCGAAGAATCCCAATATTTTTGGTTGAGTCAAGAATCGGCGAGTCAAGGGATGACTCGGTGAGTGTGGGCGAGTGGACTCAGAGTTGTTGGACTCGACGAGTCTCGAGGTGACTCGGCGAGTTAGGTCGCCGATTGAGGGAAGTTCTGAGTATGGGGACTCGGCGAGTCATCGGGTTGACTCGGCGAGTAGAGTCAGTCAGGGGATGACTTTGACCTTGTCCAAAGGTTGACCAGTTGTCTTTCATGGGTATTTTGGTGATTAAGGGTATTTATTGAGTGGAGTGTGTTGGTATTCAGTGGGGGAGTCTGTGTCAGAGTTTGGAGCAGCGGGATCTTATCCTTTTGGCCGACAGTTTCGAGGTGAGTTATTCTCACTATATCGACAAGGTCAACGACACCAAGGCCGACCCTTTATTGGATGGAAATTCGGATAGTTGTCTGTTATGGTATTGCTTGATATGGGCCGGAAGGCATGATGATATGGGCCGGAAGGCATTATGATATGGGCCCGAAGGCATTCTATATTATGTGGACCGGAAGGTCATGGCCTGGAAAGGCGTATGTGCATAAGTAGTATTTTGGCTGAAACATAGGGTGATGTTATGTTCGTAATCGGTTAGGTCGGTATCCTGGTTAGGGTGATGATATGTTATGTGATCTGTTTGATCGATTTGTTGACTGTGAGCTGTTATATGATTGAATGTTATGTACGCAGTGTTGTTGGACTGGGGTTTGACCCGATATGCATGGCTGTTCTATGATCTGTTATGTTATGTATGCATTTTATGTTATGGGCCGGAAGGCAATATGTTATGGGCCGGATGGCAATATGTTATGGGCCGGAAGGCGATATGTTATGGGCCGTATGGCAATACGTTTTGGACCGGAAGGTCATGGCCTGGAAGGGCGTATATGTGGTTGGTATTTTTTGGAGATATCTCACTAAGCTTTCGGGCTTACAGTTATGGTTTTATGTTTTTCAGGTTCTTCAGGGGACCGTGGCAAGGCGAAGGCTTGATCGTACCGCTCCTCATGAATTTTGTAGTAATGTGATTCTGGGAATACGTTAAATGTTTTGTATTGAAAAACTTTTGTAAAGATTTAATGGAATCGAGCTGTTTTTGAAAAATTTAAAATTGGCTGTATTTTTCGGTCGTTACAAGTTGGTATCAGAGCCTTGGTTTGAGTGAATTGGAGGAACATTCGTGTGACTCCAGTCTCAAATCGAGGAGAGTTTTCAAAAGAGTATTTAAAATGGTTTTCAAAATGAGTAAGGGAGGATGCGGAGGTACGATCAGCCGGAGCCAGTAAGTAACCCCAAAATACCATGCATGTTATTTGTTTTTGAGCGTTAATAGAACAGCATGCTAGTGATAGGCTAGGGATCTTCAGGATTTCATGATAATGTTGCCTGATATGTGATGCCTGTAGCCTAGGGTTCCTTATGAGAGATTTTCAGTGTTCCTCTAGTGGTGAGGGTTGAGCGTTGTTATGCATCTTTCTCTAGGGTGTTGTGGTATTAGTTCATATAAATATAGGTAGGTGTGGAAGGTAGTATGGGCCCATACTACTGAAAGCACAGGACCCATACGCGTATCAGGGAAACCATAATCTCTAGGGTTGGGTTTAGAGTTGGTTCTCGGGTTGGTGGGAAGTGTCTAAGGTTTCGTGGTTTATTTCAGTTTGGAGATTTCGAGACATGCTGGGAGTAGATCCGGGTCAGGATCAGAAGCAGGAGAGAGAGTTCCAGGTGGATCGGTACCGCCCGAGGTTTTTGTTCAGATGAGCTCGTGCGAGTTAGATGCGAGGATTCGCGAGATCCTGCATGATGAGATTGTTGCATTGTTTCGGGCTGAGTTGCCGGAACTGTTTGGGTCAATCAAGACCGCCATGATGGAGTATTTTGATGAGCGCTATGCGGCTCTCGCGGAGACTGCTGCCGCGGCGGCTACAGTGGCTGTAGCAGCGGCAGGGGGAGGAGCTGGTAGGGATTTTCAGTAACGGGACTTCGATAACACGGAGCCTCCCACCTTTGATGGAGTTCAGGACCCAATTGTTGCTATGAGGTGGTTATCGGACGTGGAGGGGTGTTTCTTCACGTGTTCATGCCCTGTTGATCAGAAGGTGAGGTGTGCTCTGAACCTGTTGAGGCTCGGGGCGAAGAATTGGTGGAGATTGACCGCGGAGTCATATTCGGATGAGCAGAGGGCTGCAGTTTCATGGGATCAGTTCAGAGAGATGTTCAGCACTCGCTATGTTCTGCAAGTGGAGAGGGAGAGATTGGCTCAGGAGTTCCTGGAACTGAAGCAGGATTCAGAGTCGGTGACTGAGATCACCAGGATGTTCACTGAGATGGCAATGTTTTGCCCTGAGTTCGCTTCGGAGCAGGCTCAGATGTCTCGATATCTGAGTATGCTCAAGGGGGATATCAGACAGTTTGTGTCTGCGCAGAGGTACGAGACCTTGTTGGAGTTGCAGGAGGCCGCCAGGCGGCGTGAGTTAGAGATTGAGTTGCAGTTGCATGAGCTGAGGCAGGCTCCGGAGCAGTCACAGCCGGCGCCGAAACGGCCCAAGACCGTTGATGTTAGAGTGGGGGATCTGAGCAGCCACACTTGTGGGAAGTGTAGGAGGGGTCGCACCGGAGTTTATAGGTCCAGTGGTGCATGCCGCAAGTGCGGAAAGGAGGGGCACTATGCGAGGGATTGTCGGCAGTCAGCGCTGGTTCAGGATTTGAGGATTTGTTATCATTGTCGTCAGGTTGGACATTTGAGGGTCAACTGTCAACAACTTTCCGCAGGACTGGTGCAGGCTCCAGCACCGACCACTTTGAGGATTACAGGTGGAGGTCAGGGTGGAGCGGAGCCCCCAAGGGCTCAGGGTCGTGCTTATCAGCTTGCGGCAGAGGAGGTCAGAGCAGTGCCGGATGCAGCTGTGGGTATGTTTCTATCTTGTTATCTTGTGATTATTGTGGAGTATCGTTTATCTGCTAGTCTCGTTAGATTAGTGTTTCGGATTTTCGTTTTGGTATCCGTTGTTCCTTGAAGGTTGGTATGGTTATAGTTGGTGTTTCGTGCTATCGTTGGTTATCATTCGTGAGGGTTATTAGTGGAGATGCGGCATTGGTTTGAATGTCGGGTAGCATCTGCAGTCTGTGGAGTGGATAATTGGAGATCGGGTTCCTTTTGAACGGATTGATCAGTGTGGAAATGTGTTTTGTTAAGGGTTGTTTATGCTTGTAGGAAGCAGTCCGCGTGTGAGTGCTGGTTTTATGCAGATTTGTTCTGGGAGGTCGGTGATGGGATCGGTGGTTGATTGTTAGTGCCCTAAGTGGGGGAGAATTGGAAAATTCTCCGGAGGATCGTTGAGTATGTGAAATTGTTGAGCTGTCTGGAATTCAGCAGTGATCTGGCAGCCAGAGTATAGGCTGATAGGAGCAAGTGTCGGGCATGCGGGGCGGGATACAGACCTAGGGCATTTGATTGTGGAGGGCCTGGGATCACGCCGGGATCGATTGTGTGTGATGGAGATAGAGTTCAGAACCCCTAGGGGGCTAGAACAGTATGAATGGGAGGATTTCTCGGAATGATGACTCGGACGAGGAATGCTAGCTGAGCGGTCCAGCCAGACTGGAGGCACTGAGAGCGATCCAGATTGGCTGAAGTTTCGGAGAGTGGTCCAGTCAGGCTGAAGACTCTGCAGATATTGTTGGATCGGTTCGAGGATATGGATTGTGTATATTGCAGTGTGATTGCATTAGGAGGTCTGGCCCCGTGTAGTGATCTTGATTAGTTGAGATAGTGCATGGGCTTGAGAGTCCCTACGATGAGAGTCAGAGTATGTGTGTAGGATGGATAGCGGATACGCTATAGAAGGGTGGTGTAGTGTTGGGCAAGCGCCGTGGCACTTGTCGGAGTGACAATATGGCCAAGTGGATTCCTTGGAAAAGGAAGTGGGAGAGGTGTGTAACTCCGAGAAGGAGTGCAAGTTCACGGAAGTGAAAGCAGCAGAGCAGAGTTATGATTATAGTAATTCGAGTATGGTTTTTGAGCAGCGTGTTTGCGGCAGTGGAATAGAAGCTCATCCGGTTTGGGATGTCTGCTGAGGTTGCGGAGGAATTCCGCAGATGTAGAGCCAAGAGACTCGGAAAGGATGCAGGGAGAGAGTCTTGGGCTCTTAGTGTGATTCTGATCAGGGTTTTGGATATGTATTAGTGGTTCATTTTGGGGGATGTTGGAGGATATCATCAGTGTATCAGGTTTTCCCAACCTGAGGGTGCTGGAGAAAGTTTAGCATGTGTATGTGATTGCAAGAGGAGAACTCGTGGGAGTTGCTCTGAGATTGAGAATGGGTCTTTCCGTCCTCACTGAAGGGATATAGTGGAATTCGGATCGGGGATCCGATGGTTCATGGCTTTCTAGCCCTTATGGGTCGAGTGATTGTTGGGATTTGGGGCAGTGATGTTTCATGGGTAATTCTCGGTTGTTGAGTGTGATTATCAGAGGGTACAGCCGGTGCCCGGCTAGAGACGGTGGTCAGGACACCGTAA
Source organism: Lactuca sativa (assembly GCF_002870075.4). Taxonomy (NCBI): domain Eukaryota; kingdom Viridiplantae; phylum Streptophyta; class Magnoliopsida; order Asterales; family Asteraceae; genus Lactuca; species Lactuca sativa. The sequence continues at coordinate 140,016,725 of NC_056628.2, read as the reverse complement.
GGAAAGAGAAGTGTATTTGAGTTTCGATGGGTATGCCTTGAGGGATTTGGCTCGGTTAAGGCCAGGTGGCGCGTTGTGGGAGTATCTTTGGGATTGAATTGCTGTACGTTTCGAGGACGAAGCCTAATTTAAGTGGGGGAGAATTGTAACATCCCGAAATATCAAGAGTAGAGTTGAAGGGCTAAAAGAGTAAATTGGGAAAGAGTGACTCGGCGAGTCCATGGATGGAATCGACGAGTAGAGTCGCGATTTGGTCGCGTGTTAAGTAGCCGACTCGGCGAGTCAATGAGGTGGACTCGGCGAGTAGGCGCTGAGTGGAGAAAACCCTAATTCTCGGGGTTGAGCCATATATAAAGAACATTATGTTTCCTTCTCAACCTCTTTATCACCCTTGAGTCCCAGAAACCCTAAAGTCGTGGAGAAACCCCATTGTTGAGCAAATTGGAGCTTGGAGAGGTGGTTGTTGAAGAGATCTTAGAGAAGGAGAGGCTTGGAGTAAGGGGCTTTGCCTGGATTCAAGTTTCATTGCAGTTGGGGCGTTCTTTTGAGGTAATATCTCGTCTTTGAGCTGCTATTTCCTTGATGCATCGTTTTGGGGGTATTAGAGATTATATATTTGGATGTGTTGGAGTTTAGAGGTTCGATCTGAGGTTGCTACCTCAGATCTGGAATGGAGAAGAGTTGGAATGCATGAAAGTCCCTGTGTTGAGTGTTGGATGAAGCTATCATGTCCCAAACCTTAGCCCTAATGTGCAAAATCCATAGATCTCTTTGGATTCACGTAAAGTTTGCCACTTTACATGATGGATGGGTTGTAGGAGGCTAGATCTATGTTTTGGATCAATTGCATGGCCTGGAATGCTTCTGTATCGATTCAGACCGGCGGTACTCGGCGAGTCACATGGGTGGACTCGACGAGTTGCTTGAAAATACGCTGGGACTCGGCGAGTTGGAAGAACAACTCGGCGAGTTGGATGAAGATGGCCTGGAACTCGACGAGTTGTATGAACAACCCGACGAGTAGGTTGAAGATAGCCGTAGACTCGGCGAGTCTGTTCTTGGACTCGGCGAGTCTTGTCGAAGAATCCCAATATTTTTGGTTGAGTCAAGAATCGGCGAGTCAAGGGATGACTCGGTGAGTGTGGGCGAGTGGACTCAGAGTTGTTGGACTCGACGAGTCTCGATGTGACTTGGCGAGTTAGGTCGCAGATTGAGGGAAGTTCTGAGTATGGGGACTCGGCGAGTCATCGGGTTGACTCGGCGAGTAGAGTCAGTCAAGGGATGACTTTGACCTTGTCCAAAGGTTGACCAGTTGTCTTTCAGGGGTATTTTGGTAATTAAGGTTATTTATTGAGTGGAGTGTGTTGGTGTTCATTGGAGGAGTCCGTGTCGGAGCTTGGAGCAGCGGGATCTTATCCTTTCGGCCGGCAGTTTCGAGGTGAGTTATTCTCAATATATCGACAGGGTCTACGGCACCAAGGCCGACACTTTATTGGATGGAAATCCGGATAGTTTTCTGTTATGGTATTGCTTGATATGGGCCGGAAGGCATGATGATATGGGCCGGAAGGCATTATGATATGGGCCGGAAGGCATTCTATATTATGTGGACCGGAAGGTCATGGCCTGGAGAGGCGTATGTGCATAGGTAGTATTTTGGCTGAAACATAGGGTGATGTTATGTTCGTAATCGGTTAGGTCGGTATCCTGGTTAGGGTGATGATATGTTATGTGATCTGTTTGATCGATTTGTTGACTGTGAACTGTTATATGATTGAATGTTATGTACGCAGGGTTGTTGGACTGGGGTTTGACCCGATATGCATGGCTGTTCTATGATCTGTTATGTTATGTATGCATTTTATGTTATGGACAGGAAGGCAATATGTTATGGGCCGGATGGCAATATGTTATGGCCCGGAAGGAGATATGTTATGGGCCGTATGGCAATATGTTTTGGACCGGAAGGTCGTGGCCTGGAAGGGCGTATATGTGGTTGGTATTTTTTGGGATATCTCACTAAGCTTTCGGGCTTACAGTTGTGGTTTTATGTTTTTCAGGTTCTTCAGGGGACCGTGGCAAGGTGAAGGCTTGATCGTACCGCTCCTCATGAATTTTGTAGTAATGTGATTCTGGGAATACGTTAAATGTTTTGTATTGAAAACCTTTTGTAAAGATTTAATGGAATCGAGCTGTTTTTGAAAAATTTAAAATTGGCTGTATTTTTCGATCGTTACAAGTTGGTATCAGAGCCTTGGTTTGAGTGAATTGGAGGAACATTCGTGTGACTCCAGTCTCAAATCGAGGAGAGTTTTCAAAAGAGTATTTAAAATGGTTTTCAAAATGAGTAAGGGAGGAGCGGAGGTACGATCAGCCGAAGCCAGTAAGTAACCCCAAAATACCATGCATGTTATTTGTTTTTGAGCTTTGATAGAACAGCATGCTAGTGATAGGCTAGGGATCTTTAGGATTTCATGATAATGTTGCCTGATATGTGATGCCTGTAGCCTAGGGTTCCTTATGAGAGATTTTCAGTGTTCCTCTAGTGGTGAGGGTTGAGCGTTGTTATGCATGTTTCTCTAGGATGTTGTGGTAGTACTTCATACAAATATAGGTTGGTGTGGAAGGTAGTATGGGCCCGTACTACTGAAAGCACAGGACCCATACGCGTATCAGGGAAACCATAATCTCTAGGGTTGGGTTTAGAGTTGGTTCCCGGGTTGGTGGGAAGTGTCTAAGGATTCGTGGTTTATTTCAGTATGGAGATTTCGAGACATGCTGGGAGTAGATCCGGGTCAGGATCAGAAGGAGGAGAGAGAGTTCTAGGCGGATCGGTACCGCCCGAGGTTATTGGTTAGATGAGCTCGTGCGAGTTAGATGCGAGGATTCGCGAGATCCTGCATGATGAGATTGCTGCATTGTTTCGGGCTGAGTTGCCGGAACTGTTTGGGTCGATCAAGACCGCCATGATGGAGTATTTTGATGAGCGCTATGCGGCTCTCGCAGAGACGGCTGCCGCGGCTGCTACAGTGGCTGTAGCAGCGGCAGGGGGAGGAGCTGGTAGGGATTTTCAGTATCGGGACTTCGATAATACGGAGCCTCCCACCTTCGATGGAGTTCAGGACCCGATTGTTGCTATGAGGTGGTTATCGGACGTGGAGGGGTGTTTCTTCACGTGTTTATGCCCTGCTTATCAGAGGGTGAGGTGTGCTTTGAACCTGTTAAGGCTCGGGGCGAAGAATTGGTGGAGATTGACCGCGGAGTCATATTCGGATGAGCAGAGGGTTGCGGTTTCATGGGATCTGTTCAGAGAGATGTTCAGCACTCGCTATGTTCCGCAAGTGGAGAGGGAGAGATTGGCTCAGGAGTTCCTGGAACTGAAGCAGGATTCAGAGTCGGTGACTGAGATCACCAGGATGTTCACTGAGATGGCGATGTTTTGCCCTGAGTTCGCTTCGGAGCAGGCTCAGATGTCCCGATATCTGAGTATGCTCAAGGGGGAAATCAGACAGTTTGTGTCTACGCAGAGGTACGAGACCTTGTTGGAGTTGCAGGAGGCCTCCAGGCGGCGTGAGTTAGAGATTGAGTTGCAGTTGCGTGAGCTGAGGCAGGCTCCGGAGCAGTCGCAGTCGGCGCCGAAACGGTCCAAGACCGTTGATGTTAGAGTGGGGGATCTGAGCAGCCACACTTGTCGGAAGTGTGGGAGGGGTCACACCGGAGTTTGTAGGTCCGGTGGTGCATGCCGCAAGTGCGGAAAGGAGGGGCACTATGCGAGGGATTGTCGGCAGTCAGCGCCGGTTCGGGATTTGAGGATTTGTTATCATTGTCGTCAGGTTGGACATTTGAGGGTGAACTGTCCACAGCTTTCCGCAGGACCGGTGCAGGCTCCAGCACCGACCACTTTGAGGATTACAGGTGGAGGTCAGGGTGGAGCGGAGCCCCCAAGGGCTCAGGGTCATGCTTATCAGCTTGAGGCAGAGGAGGTCAGAGCAGTGCCGGATGCAGCTGCGGGTATGTTTCTATCTTGTTATCTTGTGATTATTGTGGAGTATCGTTTATTTGCTAGTCTCGTTAGATTAGTGTTTCGGATTTTCGTTTTGGTATCCGTTGTTCCTTGAAGGTTGGTATGGTTATAGTTGGTGTTTCGTGCTATCGTTGGTTATCATTCGTGAGGGTTATTAATGGAGATGTGGCATTGGTTTGAATGTCGGGTAGCATCTGCAGTCTGTGGAGTGGATAATTGGAGATCGGGTTCCTTTTGAACGGATTGATAAGTGTGGAAATGTGTTTTGTTAAGGGTTGTTTATGCTTGTAGGAAGCAGTCTGCGTATGAGTGTTGGTTTTGTTCAGAGTTGTTATGGGAGGTCGGTGATGGGATCGGTGGTTGATTGTTAGTGCCCTAAGTGGGGGAGAATTGGAAAATTCTCCGGAGGATCGTTGAGTATGTGAAATTGTTGAGCTGTCTGGAATTCAGCAGTGATCTGGCAGCCAGAGTATAGGCTGATAGGAGCAAGTGTCGGGCATGCGGGGCGGGATACAGACCTAGGGCATTTGATTGTGGAGGGCCTGGGATCACGCCGGGATCGATTGTGTGTGATGGAGATAGAGTTCAGAACTCCTAGGGGGCTAGAACAGTATGAATGGGAGGATTTCCCGGAATGATGACTCGGACGAGGAATGCTAGTTGAGCGGTCCAGCCAGACTGGAGGCACTGAGGGCGGTCCAGATTGGCTGAAGATTCGGAGAGTGGTCCAGTCACGCTGAAGACTCTGCAGATATTGTTGGATCGGTTCGAGGATATGGATTGTGTATATTGCAGTGTGATTGCATTAGGAGGTCTGGCCCCGGGTAGTGATCTTGATTAGTTGAGATAGTGCATGGGCTTGAGAGTCCCTGCGATGAGAGTCAGAGTATGTGTGTAGGATGGATAGCGGATACGCTATAGAAGGGTGGTGTAGTGTTGGGCAAGCGCCGTGGCACTTGTCGGAGTGACAATATGGCCAAGTGGATTCCTTGGAAAAGGAAGTGAGAGAGGTGTGTAACTCCGAGAAGGAGTGCAAGTTCACGGAAGTGAAAGCAGAAGAGCAGAGTTATGATTATAGTAATTCGAGTATGGTTTTTGAGCAACGTGTTTGCGGCAGTGGAAAAGAAGCTCATCCGGTTTGGGATGTCTGCTGAGGTTGCGGAGGAATTCCGCAGATGTAGAGCCAAGAGACTCGGAAGGGATGCAGGGAGAGAGTCTTGGGCTCTTAGTGTGATTCTGATCAGGGTTTTGGATATGCATTAGTGGTTCATTCTGGGGGATGTTGGAGGATATCATCAGTGTATCAGGTTTTCCCAACCTGAGGGTGCTGGAGAAAGGTTAGCATGTGTATGTGATTTCAAGAGGAGAACTCGTGGGAGTTGCTTTGAGATTGAGAATGGGTCTTTCCGTCGTCACGGAAGGGATATAGTGGAATTCGGATCGGGGATCCAATGGTTCATGGCTTTCTAGCCCTTATGGGTCGAGTGATTGTTGGGATTTGGGGCAGTGATGTTTCATGTGTAATTCTCGGTTGTTGAGTGTGATTATCAGAGGGTACAGCCGGTGACCGGCTCGAGACGGTGGTCAGGACACCGTAAATAAAGAGAAGTGTATTTGAGTTTCGATGGGTATGCCTTGAGGGATTTGGCTCGGTTAAGGCCAGGTGGCGCGTTGTGGGAGTATCTTTGGGATTGAATTGCTGTAGGTTTCGAGGACGAAGCCTAATTTAAGTGGGGGAGAATTGTAACATCCCGAAATATCAAGAGTAGAGTTGAAGGGCTAAAAGAGTAAATTGGGAAAGAGTGACTCGGCGAGTCCATGGATGGACTCGACGAGTAGAGTCGCGATTTGGTCGCGTGTTAAGTAGCTGACTCGGCGAGTCAATGAGGTGGACTCGGCGAGTAGGCGCTGAGTGGAGAAAACCCTAATTCTCGGGGTTGAGCCATATATAAAGAACATTATGTTTCCTTCCCAACCTCTTTATCACCCTTGAGTCCTAGAACCCCTAAAGTCGTGGAGAAACCCCATTGTTGAGCAAATTGGAGCTTGGAGAGGTGGTTGTTGAAGAGATCTTAGAGAAGGAGAGGCTTGGAGCAAGGGGCTTTGCCTGGATTCAAGTTTCATTGCAGTGGGGCGTACTTTTGAGGTAATATCTCGTCTTTGAGCTGCTATTTCCTTGATGCATCATTTTGAGGGTATTAGAGATTATATATTTGGATGTGTTGGAGTTTAGAGGTTAGATCTGAGGTTGCTACCTCAGATCTGGAATGGAGAAGAGTTGGAATGCATGAAAGTCCCTGTGTTGAGTGTTGGATGAAGCTATCATGTCCCAAACCTTAGCCGTAATGTGCAAAATGCATAGATATCTTTGGATTCACGTAATGTTTGCCACTTTACATGATGGATGGGTTGTAGGAGGCTAGATCTATGTTTTGGATCAATTGCATGGCCTGGAATGCTTCTGTATCGATTCAGACCGGCGGTACTCGGCGAGTCACATGGGTGGACTCGACGAGTTGCTTGAAGATACGCTAGGACTCGGCGAGTTGGAAGAACAACTCGGCGAGTTGGATGAAGATGGCCTAGAACTCGACGAGTTGTATGAACAACCCGGCGAGTAGGTTGAAGATAGCCGTAGACTCGGCGAGTCTGTTCTTGGACTCGGCGAGTCTTGTCGAAGAATCCCAATATTTTTGGTTGAGTCAAGAATCGACGAGTCAAGGGATGACTCGGTGAGTGTGGGCGAGTGGACTCAGAGTTGTTGGACTCGACGAGTCTCGAGGTGATTCCGCGAGTTAGGTCGCGGATTGAGGGAAGTTCTGAGTATGGGGACTCGGCGAGTCATCGGGTTAACTCGGCGAGTAGAGTCAGTCAGGGGATGACTTTGACCTTGTCCAAAGGTTGACCAGTTGTCTTTCAGGGGTATTTTGGTAATTAAGGTTATTTATTGAGTGGAGTGTGTTAGTGTTCAGTGGAGGAGTCCATGTCGGAGCTTGGAGCAGCGGGATCTTATCCTTTCGGCCGGCAGTTTCGAGGTGAATAATTCTCACTATATCGATAGGGTCTACGGCACCAAGGCCGACACTTTATTGGATGGAAATCTGGATAGTTGTCTGTTATGGTATTGCTTGATATGGGCCGGAAGGCATTATGATATGGGCCGGAAGGCATTCTATATTATGTGGACCGGAAGGTCATGGCCTGGAAAGGCGTATGTGCATAAGTAGTATTTTGGCTGAAACATAGGCTGATGTTATGTTCGTAATCGGTTAGGTCGGTATCCTGGTTAGGGTGATGATATGTTATGTGATCTGTTTGATCGATTTGTTGACTGTGAACTGTTATATGATTGAATGTTATGTACGCAGGGTTGTTGGACTGGGGTTTGACCCGATATGCATGGCTGTTCTATGATCTGTTATGTTATGTATGCATTTTATGTTATGGGCCGGAAGGCAATATGTTATGGGCCGGATGGCAATATGTTATGGGCCGGAAGGCGATATGTTATGGGCCGGAAGGCAATATGTTATGGGCCAGAAGGCAATATGTTTTGGACCAGAAGGTCGTGGCCTGGAAGGGCGTATATGTGGTTGGTATTTTTGGGGATATCTCACTAAGCTTTCGGGCTTACAGTTGTGGTTTTATGTTTTTCAGGTTCTTTAGGGGACCGTGGCAAGGCGAAGGTTTGATTGTACCGCTCCTCATGAATTTTGTAGTAATGTGATTCTGGGAATACGTTAAATGTTTTGTATTGAAAACCTTTTGTAAAGATTTAATGGAATAGAGCTGTTTTTGAAAAATTTAAAATTGGCTGTATTTTTCGGTCGTTACAGACACCTTTAGCGGCAACGCACGCCTTTAGCTGTGATAAACAACTTTTTCATTATTTGTTGTCGCTAAAGGCGTGTGTCGCTGTTAAAGGCTATTCGATGTCAATTTGTGGTAAACGTTGAGGTGAAATCATTGCCATTGATTTAGTGTCTAATTGAACGACTAGAAATCCACATCGTACGCAACCTTTAGCAACTACACGTTTACTGGCGACAACATTACAGCTAATACTCGAAAAAATCACCGCCAAAAATTCCCTGCAAAGGTGTCACCGAACACTAATACCCTATGCAGATAATACCCCTTGTCCCTTGTTCTTTCCCCTTCTGGCGCATCTTGTTCATCAATCGATTTTCTCCAGTGAGACCTCGAATTTCTCCGTCCAAAGCCACATCGACGACTAAAGGTCATCATCGATGACCCCAAAGGTATCACCGACGACATTCCATCAGCGGCACTGAAGCACCATTTTTTGTTACATTGACAGGTGAGACTTTGGTTTTTTTTCTCATTTTCTGTAACACTCGATTCCAAGTATGAAATTATTTGCAAGTGTTTTCGTGATTCCCTTGGAACAAGGCATGATAAAGCTTCACCACGACGTGTCGGTAGGCCTTTGGGCCGCATATTTCATTGGACCAACATGGCGTGTTTGTATCTTAACACGATGTGTTGGTGGCTGGTGGTGAAACCTTAATTTTTAGGGTGTTGCACCTAATTTAAAGGCCTCAATTCCTCACGGCTGCCCTCCTTACCAGCCTCACTTGCCACTAAAATCCTAAAATCAACTTTTGAATCTCTTGATGGTGTTCTTGATCCAGTGAGAAGCTTTTGGTGCTCATTTTTGGTCCTTGTGAAGGAAGGGGAGATCTTGAAGTTGGCTTGCTTGGTGGAAATGCTTTGGATCTAGAATCATCTTCTTTTGTCCAAGATTTCTAAGGTATCAAATTTAAACCTTGACTTATAGATGCTTAGATTTCTACATATTGTGTTTTGTTATGGTTATGGTCCCTTTTTGGGTTGATGAGTGAGTGAAGTCATTTTATGGGCTTGCTATTCCAGATCTGAGTTGTAATGGACTCCTTGACCAAAAAGGTGCAAGTTTTATGAGAAATATTTGTTACATGCATGCATTAAGTCACTTATGAAGTCCCTTTTATGTAACGCCCTATTTAGAATCATTTCCCATTGTGGGGAAGTGATCAAAGAGTGGGTATCATCATACTTAAAAACCTTAAAGAATCAAGTTTGGGCTCACTTGTAAGTGGATGATGTAGTTTGGATGATTCGGGTATTCGGTTTGTGTTTTGGAGCCCAAGGGTATCGGTAATGGAGTTGGTTCGGGCCTTTTATGAATTTTGGATTTAATTTCGGTTGGTTTTAAGACTAAATAAAGTTTATAGAAGTTTAGGGCTTCTCGTTACCTTTCCGTGGATATAAAGAACGTCGAAACCGGATAAGGGATGTAAAAGTTATGAGCATTTCAAGTTAGAAGGGTTTGGACCAAACCGGGTACACATGGCGTACAAGGGATATACGCATGGCGTACATGAGAATTTAGACGCAGGTCTATTTGGGAATGCCCTGTGTTCCACAAGGGAACATGTTGCGTTCATCAGGCTATATTAAAACCCTAATTTAGGGTCTTGGACCCTATTTAAAGACCTTAACTCACCTTTAACCCTCATTTCCTACAACCACCATCCTCTCTAACCCTAAGAACGAAACCCTAGCCTCCATTTGAGTAATTCTTGAGCTTTATAGTGATTTTGTTTGTTTTTGGTGCTTGAGGAGGAAGAAGGAATTTCTTGAAGAGTCATTGCTTGACTTGGAGCTTTTGGAACCAGGTTTTGTGCACCTAGATCTATCTTCTGGAGGTATAAAGTCTCAACCTTGACAACTCTTTCATGTAGATCTAGCTAAGTGGTATTTTGTTATGGTTTTAGTCCCTTTGAGCTGGTACTTGTGAGTAGAAGTTACTCCAGAACCTTTGAGCTTCATATTTAGTCCTTGTTGAGGTTATGGAGTCATATAGTTTTGATCTTGATAGGTATAAACCTTCCATGCTTTATTTGGTAGTCATTTGATGAAGTTTGGGACTTAGGATTTTGATTTGGGTCCCATTGAGTTATGCTAAGTCATAATGTTGGAAACTTTATGACTTAAGAAGTCACTTGATATTAGATCTAGAAGTTTGGATTGAGGTATTGAGGTACTAAGAAGTTTTAAGACATTTTTGGAGTGATTTTGACCTTTGGATCGAGTTCATCTTTGGTGGTTGTGATAGGTTTTGAGCATTCTTACAGTCTTTGGGTGTGCATGCAACCTAGATGCTTTGGATCTATGTTTTCTCTATTATAAATGCAAACTTTCAATTTTCCAAAGCATCATTCTAACTAGCATATTATGGAGTATATACAATACAAAAACTAGTTGAATGACATACCTTTTGTTGTAGCTTGAAACCTTAAGACTTTAAGATCCTAGGACCCCAAGTGTGTTGCCTCAAATGCTTCACACAACACCACCAACAATGAAGGAACTTGAGAGGAGGTTACTTGTACTCACAACATCGGCTAGCACTCTTGTGTATCACTTAGGTGCCGATTTGATAGCCATGAGGTTCCTTATATAGTGTGACACAACTAGGATTACACCATCCAAACCCTAATGTGCATGACTTTCCACATTCCTTAGGCTCCATGGGTTTTAACCTCCATGGAGTATGCAAATTAATTCTTGATCAATACTAATTAATTAATATGATTTCATATTAATAAATTAGAGCTTATTATATATTAACAAATCATAAATAAGTTCTTCTCAATTGTCCATCCTTCAGATTGTTCCGATGCCATGCAACCCAAATGGGCCATGCTACTCTCGAGTCAAGTACATACTAAATATAGTTATGGACTTAGAGACCTTATCAAATAGTCTCCCATTTGGATAAGTCTAATAACTATAGTTGTAAATATAACTTCAGGATTCGGCTAGCAATCGTGGCTCTTAAATGCCTTTGTCGAATTTAGACGTACCATTTTAGATAAGTGAGCATAGAATCCTCTCTTCTCAAGATATCAGGCAGAAAAACACATGGAACACAGTCAATCTTATTGTCTAGCAATTTGTTTCCCGATTTCCAATTTGTTTGACATAGAACTGTAACAGCCCGGAATCTCAGGTATTATTAAAATTATGTTTTTGGGGTGGTTTAAGAGGGGACTCGGCGAGTTGGAGCCTAGACTCGCCGAGTAGGATCGCAGACTTGGTCGCGGGTCCGCGACTGGACTCGACGAGTCCAGATATGGACTCGGCGAGTCGACGCTGTTCAGCAGAAACCCTAACCGTTCAGTTTGGATCGTATTTAAAGCCTCTTAGGCCGTCATTTTCAATCTTTTGGTCGATTGAGAAGAACCCTAATCGTTGTGGACGTCTGGAGCAGGAGAGAAAGCTTTTGGAACTTGGAAGAATTGGTTAGGCAAGAAGAAGAGGGATTTGGCTAAAAGAATATCAAGGAGAATTGAGACCTGAGATTTGGGGGACACAGAGAGTGCGTTTTCAGGTAATACTCGGACCAATTCTGTTATTTTGATGTGTATGTAAGTTTAGGGTTTATGAAACCCATTTAGTGATTTGATGGGTTATGATGTTGTTACCCAAACGTTTTTACCCCAGTAATGAGATGCTTAGACGTCCAGAGGGTCCCATGGTTGTATATTGTTGGACCATACGTAATTCAGGAAGCAGTTACTCGTCTGCATGGCATGGACTCGCCGAGTTGTTCTTCAGACTCGGCGAGTAGCTTGAAGATTTACTGGGACTCGCCGAGTTGTTCATCAGACTCGGCGAGTGGAGTCGGGGTGGCCCCGCGATTCTTCCACGAGGACCTCGTCGAGTCAAGAGGAATACTCGACGAGTAGAAAGGGAATATTCAGGAATTTGTGAGGACGACTAGACTCGCCGAGTCGCCATGGGACTCGCCGAGTCCGGTCGAGCTGACCGTTGACCGTTGACCAGAGTTGACCTAATTCTGACTTCTTAGGGATAGTCACACTTAGAAGAGATAAGTATTAATGAGTCATGTAATGTTATAGGGAGGTTGTAGCTCGTCGGTTGTGCACGAGTCATTTCAGGAGTTGCTAGCTTTCAGCATATACGAGGTGAGTCTTCTCACTATACTGTACCCGGAAGGGTTTGACTGTGTGACCGGAAGGTCAGATATGATATGTGATATGTATGCTATATGTGGTAAGTTAATCGTTATGTATGCTATGTATGATATGTGGGCCGGAAGGCGATTATGTTATGGGCCGGAAGGCGTTGTAATGAGGACCGGAAGGTCAGGGCCTGGAAAGGCGTATGTGTGTAAGTGTATATTGGGGAACTCACTAAGCATTTATGCTTACAGTTGTTGTGCATGTATTTCAGGTACTAGCGAGGACCGTGGGAAGGCGCCGGCATGATCGATACACACTGAAGATGGTTTTTATGATCTTGGGATTTGAATAATTGTATTGGCTGAATAATTAACTAGTTATGCCTTGTTCTTAATGGAAATAATTGTGTTTTAAAAATGAAAAAAAAATTGTTTGAAAAATTTGAGTTGTTACAATTGGTATCAGAGCCTTGGTTTGAGGGATTCGGGTGCACCTTTGGGGGTAACTGAACTCAAACCGAGGATTTGAGGAAACTTTTCAAATAAAGGCATAAACTTTTGTAAATGGTTTTGTGGTAAGCAAGAAAGAAGCAGTGTGTACGATCAGTCAGCGCCCGAGCGGTAAAGATCCCCAAAATACCTTACAATATTATATGATATGAATTGTTATGCATGCTAGAAGACTAGGTATTCATGATAGGACTAGAGTGGCCTGATTTGTGATGCCTTAGTCTAGGGAAGTTGCTTATATGAGATGCTTTGCTAGTATGCGGGTAGATAGAGCGTATCAGAAGTAGAGTACTCACTATCTGGAGTTTGGGGAGGAGGACTTGGGATGAACATTGATGCGGTGTGGTCGGTAGTATTGGGCCCGTACTACCGAGGACACCGGGTCAGTGGGAGGCCCAAGTAAGAATCCCTGGATATCTGGGACTGAGTAGGGTTGCGTGTCGAGTACGATTATACTTGGTAGAATCTCTGATAGTTTTATGTTGTATTTCAGAGATATCATGGTTAGACCGCGGCACGGGGCAAGTACGAGCGGTGTGAGTGACGAGGATATTCGTCAGATGATCCATGAGGAGGTGGCGGCGGCGATCCGGGCTGAGATCCCGGAGATGTTTGGGTCTATCAAGACCACCCTGATGGAGACGTTCGACGAGCGGTACGCCGCATTGACTGAGGCTGCAACCGCTGCAGCTACCGCAGCTGTGGCCGCTGCTAGGCCACAGGGGGGTGATTCACTGCTGTTCCGAGAGTTCAGCAACACGAAGCCACCAGAGTTCGATGGGACGCAGGATCCGATTGCTGCGATGAGGTGGACCGCAGATATAGAGGGGTGCTTCTACACTTGTTCATGCCCGGAGCACCTGAGGGTACGGTTCGCTTTGAACCAGCTCCGTCTGGGAGCAAAGGACTGGTGGAAGTTCGTGACGGCGAACTTCACTTTGGCAGAGACTGCGGCAGTGACATGGGAGGGGTTCACTACCATGTTCAGGGAGGAGTACGTTCCCCCGGTGGAGCGGGAACGATTGGTTCAGGAGTTCTTAACCCTCAAGCAGGGTACTGATTCGGTGGCGGCGATCACGCGGAAGTTCCATGAGAGGGCGATGTTTTGTCCCGAGCTGGTGGCCACAGAGCAGGCTCGGATGAGCCGGTACTTGGGTGTTCTGAGGAGGGAGATCCGGGAGTTTGTGTCAAACTCCACTTATCATACTTTTACTGAGCTTCAGGCGAATGCCAGGAAGCGTGAGATCGAGTTGGAGACTCAGGCCAGGGAGGAGGCCGAGTCTCAGCAGGCAGACCGGCGGCCGGCTCAGTCTCAGCCGGCAGCCAAGCGGATCAAGTCCGCCGATTCGAGGACGGGAGGTTCGAAGAACCGCACTTGCGTAAAGTGCGGCAAGGGTCACGATGGGGCGTGTCGAGCCGGTGCCTGCTACAAGTGCGGCAAGGAGGGGCACATTGCTAGGGAGTGCCCCAAGGGGTTTATGGTTTGCTTCCATTGCAACCAGACCGGCCATCGAAAGTCCGAGTGTCCGCAGCTTCGTCAGGGATCTGCACCTATTGCCAGGACTACTGAGACTCGACCGGTGAAGGTCGAGGCCCCGAGGGCTCGTGGGAGAGCTTTTCAGCTGACTGCGGAAGAGGTCCGCGCTGCGCCCGATGTTGTGGCAGGTATGTTGTAATTCATGTAATTATTTTTAATGTCGATATGTTATGCTTATGTTATTATGCGCGTAGGTACTTTCCTTGTGAACTCGGTGCCTGCCTTAGTGTTATTTGACTCGGGTGCGAGTAGGTCCTTTGTGTCCTTGGCCTTTAGTCAGCATATTGGCGTTAGTCGTGAGTCGTTGAGTCGACCTTTGAGAGTCTCTATAGCTGACGAGAAGGTGATTTGTGCTACGGAGGTTCTTCGGGGATGTGTACTAGAGATCTTCGGGGTTGAATTCCCGATTGACCTGATTCCTATTGCGATGGGGGATGTCTGTGTCATCGTGGGCATGGACTGGTTGAGCCGATTCGGCGCTGTCATCGACTGTGAGCGCCAGTTGGTGACCATACGAGACCATAGTGGGGGAGTTCTTTCGGTGTACGGTGAGGGTACCCGTTCAGGATCAGCTTTTTGTTCGGCCGCTAGAGCGAGGCAGTGTCTACAGCAGGGCTGTAAGGGTTATGTGGCGTATGTGATGGATACGCGGGAGGTTTCCGAGAGACCGAAGTCAATTAAGGAGGTCCCTGTGGTGCGTGAGTTTTCAGATGTTTTTCCCGAGGAACTGCCGGGAGTACCGCCTGTGAGGCAAGTAGAGTTTAATATCGATCTGGTTCCGGGGGCAGCACCTATTGCTAAAGTGCCCTATCGTCTTGCACCTCCAGAGATGCAAGAGTTGTCCTCGCAACTCCAGGAGTTGCTGGGGAAGGGATTCATTCGGCCGAGCAGCTCGCCATGGGGAGCACCTATTCTGTTCGTCAAGAAGAAGGATGGTTCACACCGGATGTGCATTGATTACCGGGAGTTGAACAAGCTAACGGTCAAGAACCGTTACCCGTTGCCGAGGATCGATGATTTATTCGATCAGTTGCAGGGAGCGTCTTGGTTTTCCAAGATCGATCTGAGGTCAGGTTACCATCAGGTGAGAGTACGGGATGAAGACGTCCAGAAGACAGCGTTTAGGACGCGATATGGGCATTATGAGTTTGTGGTGATGCCTTTTGGACTCACCAATGCCCCGGCTGTGTTCATGGATCTCATGAACAGGGTATGCAGGCCGATGTTGGATCGGTCAGTGATCGTATTTATCGACGACATTCTGGTGTATTCGAGATCTAGAGAGCAGCATGAGGAGCACTTGAGGGAGGTCCTTGAGGTATTGAGGTCGGAGAAGCTTTATGCAAAGTTCTCCAAATGTGACTTCTGGTTGCGGGAGGTCCAGTTTCTAGGACATGTGGTTAATCAGAAAGGGATATTAGTCGATCCGGCCAAGGTTGAGGCGGTGATGAGTTGGGAGGTGCCGAAGTCACCCTCTGAGATCAGGAGTTTCCTTGGGTTGGCAGGGTATTATCGGAGATTTATCAAGGATTTCTCCAAGATCGCAGTGCCACTCACCAGATTGACCCGGAAGGGTGTTACATTCTCATGGGGGCCCGAGCAGCAGACCACCTTTGAGACACTTCGCCGGAGATTGTGCGAAGCCCCGGTATTAGCTCTCCCAGAAGGGATGGAAGATTTCGTGGTATATTGCGACGCATCGATTTCGGGATTGGGTGCAGTGTTGATGCAAAGGGGTCATGTGATAGCTTATGCGTCGAGGCAGCTGAAGCCTCATGAGGCGAGATATCCCACGCATGATTTAGAGTTGGGGGCAGTAGTGTTCGCTCTCAAGATTTGGCGTCACTACTTGTATGGGGTTCGATGTACGATATACACGGACCATAAGAGTTTGAAGTATTTGATGGATCAACCCAACCTAAATATGCGTCAGAGGAGGTGGTTGGATGTGGTCAAGGATTATGATTGTGAGATCCTGTACCACCCAGGCAAGGCTAATGTGGTAGCCGATGCATTGAGCCGCAGGGCGGAGAGCACTCCATTGCGAGATGTATGCTTGAGACTGACCGTGATGACTCCTGTATTGGATGATATTCGTAGGGCCCAGGCAGAGGCTGTGCGACCCGATATGCAGAAGAAAGAGCGGGTTGTGGGGTTAATCTCAGAGTTTGTCAAGGATAGTTGAGGCCTTATGACGTTTCAGGGTCGGATTTGGGTACCATTCGTGGGTGGTACGCGTATCACGTTGATGGAAGAGGCTCATAGATCGAAATTTTCGATCCATCCCGGTGCTACAAAGATGTATTTGGACTTAAGGAAGGAATATTGGTGGCCCTGTATGAAGAGGGACGTGGCATGGTTCGTTGAGAGGTGCTTGACCTGCCGTAGGGTTAAGGCTGAGCACCAGAGACCGCATGGCAAGTTACAACCATTGGAGATCCCCGAGTGGAAGTGGGAACAGATCACTATGGATTTTATCACCAAATTGCCAAGGACTGCTAGGGGAGCTGACGCAATTTGGGTGATTGTGGATAGGTTGACGAAGAGTGCACACTTCCTTGCCATCAGTGAGAGTTCTTCGGCGGAAAAGTTAGCGGAGATATACGTGAAAGAGGTGGTATCTCGGCACGGGGTGCCGATCTCGATTGTGTCAGACCGCGATGTGCGCTTCACTTCCAGGTTCTGGAAGAAATTCCATGAGGAGCTGGGTACTAAATTGCATTTTAGTACCGCATACCATCCCCAGACAGACGGTCAGAGCGAGCGGACAATTCAGACGCTGGAGGACATGCTCCGGGCGTGTGTGTTAGACTTCGAGGGTAGTTGGGATGCGTATTTGCCATTGGCAGAGTTTTCCTACAACAACAGCCACCATTCGAGCATTGGTATGCCGCCTTTCGAGCTGTTGTATGGTAGGAGGTGTCGGACTCCCATTTGCTGGGGAGAGGTGGGACAGAGAGTGATGGGCAGCACGGAGATCATACTCCAGACGACAGAGCAGATTCAGCAAGTGAGACAAAGGTTATTGACTGCCCAGAGCCGACAGAAGAGTTATGCAGACAGGCGCCGATCCGAGCTTGAATTTCAAGTCGGCGACTTCGTTCTCCTGAAGGTCTCTCCTTGGAAAGGAGTGATTCGATTCAGGAAGAGGGGCAAATTGGGGCCCCTGTATATTGGACCTTTTCGTGTGGTTGCAAGGATAGGCCGGGTAGCCTATCGGTTGGAGTTGCCAGCGGAATTGGGTCAGA
The DNA here is from genome assembly GCF_002870075.4 of Lactuca sativa. NCBI lineage: Eukaryota > Viridiplantae > Streptophyta > Magnoliopsida > Asterales > Asteraceae > Lactuca > Lactuca sativa. The sequence continues at coordinate 139,999,413 of NC_056628.2, read as the reverse complement.
TCCATGACACTTTTCATGTATCGCAGTTGAGGAAGTGCATAGCCGATGAGTCGGCAGTGGTTCCATTGGGGGATATTCAGGTGGATGCGAGCCTGAATTACGCGGAGAGACCAGTGGCGATCAGGGATCGGAAGATCAAGGTTCTGAGGAACAAGGAAGTACCTCTGGTGTTGGTTCAATGGCAACACCGTAAGGGATCAGAAATGACTTGGGAACCGGAGCGCGAAATGCGGGAGCAGCATCCGGAGCTATTTGCAGAGAGAGACTTCGAGGGCGAAGTCTAATCCAAGTGGGGGAGAGTTGTAACAGCCCGGAATCTCAGGTATTATTAAAATTATGTTTTTGGGGTGGTTTAAGAGGGGACTCGGCGAGTTGGAGCCTAGACTCGCCGAGTAGGATCGCAGACTTGGTCGCGGGTCCGCGACTGGACTCGACGAGTCCAGATATGGACTCGGCGAGTCGACGCTGTTCAGCAGAAACCCTAACCGTTCAGTTTGGATCGTATTTAAAGCCTCTTAGGCCGTCATTTTCAGTCTTTTGGTCGATTGAGAAGAACCCTAATCGTTGTGGACGTCTGGAGCAGGAGAGAAAGCTTTTGGAACTTGGAAGAATTGGTTAGGCAAGAAGAAGAGGGATTTGGCTAAAAGAATATCAAGGAGAATTGAGACCTGAGATTTGGGGGACACAGAGAGTGCGTTTTCAGGTAATACTCGGACCAATTCTGTTATTTTGATGTGTATGTAAGTTTAGGGTTTATGAAACCCATTTAGTGATTTGATGGGTTATGATGTTGTTACCCAAACGTTTTTACCCCAGTAATGAGATGCTTAGACGTCCAGAGGGTCCCATGGTTGTATATTGTTGGACCATACGTAATTCAGGAAGCAGTTACTCGTCTGCATGGCATGGACTCGCCGAGTTGTTCTTCAGACTCGGCGAGTAGCTTGAAGATTTACTGGGACTCGCCGAGTTGTTCATCAGACTCGGCGAGTGGAGTCGGGGTGGCCCCGCGATTCTTCCACGAGGACCTCGTCGAGTCAAGAGGAATACTCGACGAGTAGAAAGGGAATATTCAGGAATTTGTGAGGACGACTAGACTCGCCGAGTCGCCATGGGACTCGCCGAGTCCGGTCGAGCTGACCGTTGACCGTTGACCAGAGTTGACCTAAGTCTGACTTCTTAGGGATAGTCACACTTAGAAGAGATAAGTATTAATGAGTCATGTAATGTTATAGGGAGGTTGTAGCTCGTCGGTTGTGCACGAGTCATTTCAGGAGTTGCTAGCTTTCAGCATATACGAGGTGAGTCTTCTCACTATACTGTACCCGGAAGGGTTTGACTGTGTGACCGGAAGGTCAGATATGATATGTGTTATGTATGCTATATGTGGTAAGTTAATCGTTATGTATGCTATGTATGATATGTGGGCCGGAAGGCGATTATGTTATGGGCCGGAAGGCGTTGTAATGAGGACCGGAAGGTCAGGGCCTGGAAAGGCGTATGTGTGTAAGTGTATATTGGGGAACTCACTAAGCATTTATGCTTACAGTTGTTGTGCATGTATTTCAGGTACTAGCGAGGACCGTGGGAAGGCGCCGGCATGATCGATACACACTGAAGATGGTTTTTATGATCTTGGGATTTGAATAATTGTATTGGCTGAATAATTAACTAGTTATGCCTTGTTCTTAATGGAAATAATTGTGTTTTAAAAATGAAAAAAAAATTGTTTGAAAAATTTGAGTTGTTACAAGAACTTAATCAAACACATCAATTTAGTTCTGACCGGGCCCGACACATAAGTCAAAACAAAATCATCGCAGGGCCCAAGATATCACTTTTAATCCTTCAAGGACAAAAAGGAACAAATAAACTTTGACTCATATGCTTGTACTAACTACTCGTCAAATCATACACAATAACACGTTTTATAACATCAAATTACTATTGCATTTCCGCACTATCAATGTACAACCAACTCATATTCAACAACTCATATCTCTTTGTTTGAAGATTATATGATATTATTGTCTCACGATCACTCGAGATAAATTCCATGAAGTGTTCCAAGTGAGTGTGGGTTAAATCCAATACTCATACCTGCACTCATGAATTTCATAGCAATGTGTAACAATTTCTGATAATCTACAAGCCAAATTCATGACAGTCTTGATTCAATGCCTACTTCCAAAGCATTTTGATTGTGGATGCTTTGAATAATCCAATTATTCTGGAAGTCAAAACATGCAAAATGAAACAATAGTAAACAATTGAGATAAGACAGTACCATACTAGTAAACAAAAAGCACCTTTTATTTAGGCATCAAATGTCAATTACAGTTTATCTATTACAAGTTTCAAAATAGGTATCTAATCATTAAAACTAATATCATCCTTCAGCCCAATACACCTCGCATGCTGTAAATGTGTAACCCTACTCAGTCACTTCATGAGGGGATCTGTTGGGTTCTCATCTAATGATACCCTCTTTGCCACGAGGAGTCCTTCTTCTATTCGATGTCTTATGAAGTGATATTTTATGTCAATGTGTCTGCATCTGCCATGATCCCTTGGTTCCTTGGCTAAGGCAATCGTACTTTTGTTGTCACTGAAAATCTCCATAGGCTCCTTTATAGCTGCTACAACTCCAAGGTCTCCGATGAAGTTCTTTAGCCATATCGCCTCCTTCGCCGCCTCGCTTACTACTATGTACTCTAATTCTCATGTTGAATCAGCTACAATCTCCTACTTGGAACTTTTCCAAGTAATTGCTCCTCCATTTAGGGTAAATACCCAGCCCAACTGCAAGATGAAATTTTCTCTTTTGGTCTAAAGGTTGGCGTCACTATACCTTGTCACTCATAAGTCATCTCTCCCACCGAGGGTAAGGACCTAGTCCTTAGTCCTTCGCAAGTACTTAAGAATGTTCTTCACCACAATCCAGTGAGCCTTACTAGGATTCCCCTGATATCTGCTGACCATGCTCAAAGCAAAGGCCACATCAGGGCGAGTACAAGTCATAACATACATGATCGAGCCAACAGAGGATGCATATGGTATTCGACTCATCTCAACTATCTCAGCCTCTGTACTCGGACATTGAGCCTTGCTCGGTCTGGCATTGTGCTGGATCGGCAAGTCATTTTTCTTGGACTCCTACATGCTGAACCATTTCAACACCTTTTCCAAGTAGGTACTTTGACTAAGTCTAATTAGTCTTTTACTCATGTCTCTCAATATCCTTATTCCCAGAATATAGGCAGCTTCCCCAAGGTCCTCCATAGTGAAACACTTCCCAAACCAGGCATTTACCTCCTGCAAGGTCAGGATGTTGTTTCCTATGAGAAGTATGTCATCCACATACAACACTAGAAAGCTAACTATACTCCCACTAGCTTTGACATATACACAGGACTCATCCTTACTTCTTGAAAATCCAAATTCTTTGACTATCTCATGGAAACAAAGATTCCATCTGCGAGATGATTGTTTCAAACCATAAATGGATTTCTCAAGCTTACACACTTTGTTAAGGTACTTTTCATTAAAAAAAACCCTCTGGCTTATTCATGTAAAGATCCTCAGCCAACTTTCCATTAAGGAAATCGGTTTTGACATCCATTTGCCATATTTTATAATCATGAAATGCAGCTATGGCTAGAGTAACCCTAATAGATTTAATCTTTTCTACTGTTGAGAAGGTCTCGTCATAGTCAACTCCCGGAGTTTGAGTAAAGCCCTTCACAACCAGTTATACCTTAGATGTGTGTACTTTCCCATCCATGTCGGTCTTTTTCTTGAAGATCCATTTGCACCCGACTGTCTTACGACCCGGTACATTGTCAACCAAGTTGCAAACTTGATTGTCATACATGGATTGAATCTCGATGCCATCGCCTCTTTCCATTTAGCAGACTTGGGGCCTTCCATGGCTTCCTTGTAGCTGCTAGGTTCATCCAAATTTACTAGTGTGCTATCATTGATAAATGTGCCACCCTCAGATGTTATATGGAAACCATTTAACACAAGTGGAACACTAACTCTACTGGAACGCCTCAAAGGTACGGACTCGTCAACTGGCTCAACCGGAGTTTCCTCCATAGGTTGATTGCTAGTGTTTGAGGTTCCCTCACCACTCAACTCTTGAAGTTCTTCAAGGTCGATTTGCCTCCCACTGTCCCCTTGGAAAATGAGCTCTCTCTCACGAAAGACTCGTCTCCTTGCAACGAAAACAACATTGTCACTCGGTCTATAGAAAAGATATCCAAAGGACTTCTACGGGTAGCTGATGAAAATACAACGCTCACTCCAAGGTTCGAGCTTATCTTAAGTCTCGCGCCTAATGAAAGCCTCGCAACCCCAAACCTTGATGTGTGCTAACAAGGGAGCTTTCCCTGTCTACATCTCGTGAGTTGTTTTGGCAACCTTCTTACTTGGTACTAGGTTAAGGATATGGGTGGGAGTCTCTAAGGCATACCCCCAGAATGAGATTGATAACGAAGCTCGACTCGTCATGTAACGAACCATGTCCAACAAGGTTCGGCTGTGCCTCTTAGCCACACCATTAAGCTCCGGTGTCCTAGGTGGCTTCAACTGTGAAACAATTCCACATTCCTTAAGATAGTCTAGGAACTCGATACTAAGATACTCACAACCTCGATCGGATCAGAGCGTCTTTATCTTCCTGCCCAACTAATTCTCCTCTTCTTGCTTAAACTCTTTGAATCTTTCAAAGGCTTCTGACTTATGCTTGATTAAGTAGATATAGCCATATCTACTGTAATCATTAGTAAAAAGTCACATAAAAGCGGTTAGCATCCCTTGTGGCAGTTCTGAAGGCCCCACATACATCGGTGTGTATGAGATCCAACAAAACTTCACCCCTCTCGCAAGTACCAGTGAAGGGTGATTTAGTCATTATTCCAATCAAACATGATTCGCAAGTGTCATCCAACCTTAAGTCGAAGGATTCCAAGACTCCACTCTTTTGTAATTGGCCTATGCACTTCTTCTTAACATGTCCAAGACGACAATGCCACAAGGATGCCTTATCCAAATCATTGGAAGAATCGATATGCAACACATTATTTCTTGAGTTGTCTACAACCATCAAAGTTTCATATACACCATTACAAGGTAATGCTCTAAAATAAAAAATACCATTATAATAAGCATTTATTGAAACAGTTTCATTATCAAATGAAAAAGTAAAACCTTATTTGGACAAACCATGAAATGAAATAATATTTATCGTCATATCAGACTAGTAGCAAGAATTATTCAAATCTATTTCTAATCCACTATTAAGCAATAAAGAGTAAACTCCAATCTTGGTGACAGGTGATACTTTCCTATTCCCCATGATCAAGTTTATCTTCCCCATGCTCCACATCCTTAATTCTTTTTAGGCCCAGCACATCAGAACAAATGTGAAATCCACAACCTGTATCAGTCACCCAAGAGTTAGTACATGATGAGTATTCAGATAGAATAGTATAAATACCTGCTTGGGTGTGGTTAACCTTCCCATCCTTGACATCCTGCAAGTATTTGAGGTAGCTTCGCTTCTAGTGCCCTTTTTCATGACAATAGTATAAACACTCTGCTTCTTTAGGAATGGTCGAAGGAGTAGTAGAACCTTTGGTTCAACTTGAAGAGGATCCATCAAAAGACTATCTCTTGTGGCTCCTGGAAGGAGCCTTCCTCTTCTTCCCCTTACCTTGTCCAATTTACAGAACAGGGGCAGTAACAGTAGGAGTAGATACAACATTTTTACCTTTGAGACCACTTTCAGCAGTCCTCAAAAGGCCCTGAAGCTTGCTCAAAGTAACCTTCTCCTTGTTCATATGATAAGTCATGCAGAACTGATCATAACAATAGAATTAAAGAGTGTAGAATGATATCTATAGCCAACTCCTCATCAAACTTCACATTCAACTTGTGCAGACGGTCCATAAACCTTTGCATTTTCTGCAAGTGGGCAGTGATGAGTTCACAACCTTCATTTTTGTTGTAATCATGGAGCATATGATTTCATACCTTTCTTGACGAGCACTCTGATGGTATCTTTCCATCAGGTCCAGGTGCAACTCAAAAGGGTAGAAGTCCTCATAGGACTTTTGGAGTTCAGTTGACATACTGGCAAGCATGATACAAGCTACCTTGGTTACATCCTTCTCATGTCCCCTAAACGTAGCAATCTCCTGAGGCGTAGCAGAAGACTCATCAATTTCCTTTAGCTCCTTGTCTAGGACATATTCCTTGTCCTCATAGCGAGTGACCATCCTAATGTTCCTAATCTAGTCATTGAAAGTAATTCAATCAAAGATGACTCTCCTACAAAGGTTCATGATAGAGAAAGAACCAGTAGGGTTTGAGCCAGAAGCGGTGTTGGAAGACATCTGAAAAGAAGAGAACAAAGTTTAGATTAGCTAAGAGTCCTTAATATAACACCCAAATGAAATATTAAGGCTAGGACCGAAAACTATTTTAAAATTTGGAAGAGGGATGCTGTAATCCAACTTGAAAAATATTTGAAGGTAGGCACATGATGATTTACCAATTTGCACCATGAAAAACGTAATTGATTATTAAGTTTTAATTGGATTTGAAATTCCTAGATCCTTTGAGATTCATTGAACGATTCAATGGCATGTTTAAATCTCGATTATGCCCTTCAGGTTTCTTACTGGGATACCGAGGATCACAAACAAGGTGTGAATAACCATGAAAATATGCTTGGTACTCTTCATGTTATATATCACATAATCGATGTGCCGGTTAACCACAGACGCTCCACCGATCTATGATAAACATCAAGCCACCGTTAGTGTGCCGGTTAAGTACACATGCTCCAGCAATGACTTGGCAAGGTGCAAAGTGCAATTTCATGGATTAGCATCAATTTCACGTTTTCCTAAGGTAACTAATATTGGGAATTTATAAAAAAAAGGGTTTACTTACTTTATAATTATCATTATACTCATAATGAGAATTAATGTCCTATCCTACCCGTTCGGCTAACGACCCTCCACCAGTCAAGGAAGCGGTGGGTGAGAGTGGACACCCATTAAACTGTCATTTTATAGGCAGTAACCTTATACCCCCTTATAGACCGGCTTCATTAATGATGCCTACTAACGGTAAGGCTAACTTGTCTTTATATATAAATATTAAACCTATAATATTATAATAGTATAAGGGTTGGGTTTTAATTCTTTAAAATTCTAAGGTTTGGATTTAAAGTAGGAAAAAGTGTAACTTAACAAATTTCAAAACTTGAGGGCAAGTTTTGATAATTGTCAAAACTTTTCAAGTCCATAACCTATGAGTTTTAATGCCTTTTAAAGAAGTAAATTATCAGTTTCCATAACCTGAGCGACAAGTTATGGAGCACATCAAAGGCCATTAAGATCGTCAATAAACTAACAAGCATGTCAAGTAATGTCCATGATCTAGATTAAATTCATATGAACAAGACAATTCATATCAAACAAATTTCATGTAATTAGCCTTACCATATACACTAATGAAAAATAAGAAACCTTGACAATTATCTTTTAAATTGTATAAGCATGATCATTACCATATCAAAAATGGGTTTATAAGTTCAAAAACAGTTTAGGGTAATGATCCTAGTCCAATTCCAACTTTAAAACTCGAAATTCTGCATTCTGGAGCACCAACTTGTCGAGTGCATGAACTGACTCGGCGAGTTGGTCAGTTTATAGGGTGGACTCATCGAGTTCCCCTGTGGACTCGGCGAGTTCACAGTCCAGAAAGCAGAAAGCCAATTTTTTTCAAGCTTTGAAAGCAAGTAGCATCAAGTACAATGGAAAACAATACTAGGCTCTGATACCACTGGTGGGTTTTGAGCATTCTGACACTCCTATGGTGTACATGCAACCATAGATGCTTTGAATCTACGTTTTCTCTATTATACATGCAAACTTTCAATTTTCCAAGCATCATACTAACTAGCATATTATGGAGTATATACAATACAAAAACTAGTTGAATGACATACCTTTCATTGTAGCTTGAAAACTTAAGCCTTTAAGATCCTAGCACCCCAAGTGTGATGCCTCAAATGCTTCACATAACACCACCATAAATGGAACTTGAGAGGAGGTTACTTGCACTCATAAAACCGGCTAGCACTCTTGCGTATCACTTAGGTGCCAATTTGGTAGCCATGAGGTTCCTTATATAGTGTGACGCAACTAGGGTTACACCATGCAAACCCTAATGTGCATTAATTTCCGCATTCCTTAGGCTACATTGGTTTTAACCTCGATGGAGTATCCATGGGTCATCACATGGGTTTAGCCCAACATAAAGAACTACGGATCATAAGCCCACTTTATAAGAATGAATGATTTACACAATCAATCCCCATATATTTAATTGGTCTCTTTTGATCATAAAATTAATTCCAAATTAATTATTGATCAATACTAATTAAATAATATGATTCCATATTAATATATTAGAAGTTATAATAGATTAACAAATCATAAATAACCTCTTCTCAATTGCCCATCCTTCAGATTGTTCTGATGCCATGTAACCCAAATGGACCATGCTACTCTCGGTTCAAGTACATACCAAATATAGTTATGGACTTAGACACCTTATCCAACATATTGAGCTTCATTATGTTGTGCAAAGGTTTACAGCCTTCAACTTTATGAATCAAGTCACTTATATTTAGCTAATCTGAGGTGTTAGACGTTTGGCTTAAAGGATTAAGTCATTGGAATGATTTTTGGGTGGCTTCCGGGAACGTTGTGTGTTCCGGCTTGTTGGATAAGGTGTCTAAGTCCATAACTATAATTGGTATGTTCTTGACCTGATAGTAGCATTTTCTTTTTGGGTTGCCTTTCATCAGTGCAATTTGATAGGATGGACTTTTAAGAATAAGGTTACTTATGATTTGTTAATATATTACAAGTATAATATATTAATATGAAATCATATAATTTTATTAGTATTGATAAAGAATTAATTTGGAATTAATTTAGTGATCAAAAGAGACTAATTAAATATATGGGGACTGATTAAGTAAATCAATGATTCTTATAGTGTGGACCAATGATCCATGGTTATTTAGGATGGGCTAAACCAATAGGATAGTCCCTAGATAGTCCATGGAGGTTTAACCTATGGAGCCTAAGTAATATGAAAGGTCATTAGGGTTTACAAAGATGTAACCCTAGCATTTGTTACATTATAAAAGGAATTGCCTAGAGCCAAAATCGGTTACACCTATCATTCTAAGAGTTTGATATTGATTTTGTGCTAACTAGCTATGTAACATCCGGATTCCCGAGTATCTTATTTTAATTAGTTATCTTGAGTTTGGTGGAGGGACTCGGCGAGTTGACGCTCAGACTCGCCAAGTAGGATCGCAAGTTCTTGTCTGGATTAATGACCAGACTTGACGAGTTTATGCATGGACTTGGCGAGTTCGCGCTGTAAAGTGAAACCCTAAATCTCAGGGCCTGAGCCCTATTTAAAGGCCCTTATGGCCGTCATTTGCGGCCACTACTCCCCTATGAAAACCCTAAGAGAGCAAAGAGAGCTTAGAGAGCATTTTGGAGGCGAATTCTTCATCCCTTGGTGTGATTTTGCAAGAAGGAGTGGGAAAATCCAAAATAGATCGATTTTGGAGCTTGGGTCAATGTTGTTCACACTGGGATTCACGTTTTGAGGTACAAGTTCCTTCCTATTTTGTGTATTTGATAGATTCCATGAATCTAGGGTTTTATTTGCACCATTTTGAGTTAGATTATGAAGCATATGATGTCCTTTTAGGTGTAGATGATAGATCTGGATCTTGAGAGGTCCAAAAGGTCCCAAGCTTCCAACTTTATGAGGTTTCATGTGAGCCTTGAGAGTAGAACCCCATTTTAAAGGTTATTTCTTCAATTTTTGTCTTATAAGCATTGCATGAACGTCAAGTTTGAACCTTTATGTGACTTTCGAGTGATAGAAGGTTAGATCTACTAGTTGGAGAAGCAGAAATGATCTCAGAAGATCGTTTGAGTGTTTTCATGGGAGGAACTCGTCGAGCCCATAAGGCGACTCGACGAGTCGAGTCGGGTTGCGTCGCGATTAGCAACCTGTGATAGAACATTGAGTGTAGGGTTGACTCAGCGATTAAAGTGAGGACCAGGGGCAAAGAGGACATGCATGGACTCGGCGAGTCACACGAGTGCACTTGACGTGTCTGGTCAATGTTTGACCATTGATTTTTATTGACTTTTAGGGTTGGGTCAACAATTGGACTTGTGAACCATTTGAAGGGTAAAATGGTCTTTTAGCCTTCTTAGAGGACACGGAAGAGACTAGTCTAGCCTAGAGAGCCGTTATTGATTTTAGATAATTGTTTGTGTTTAGGCAGAGGCTAGATCAGTGTATACGCGTGCGAGATTATCCGAGACATCCGAGGTGAGTCTTCTCACTATACATTATCCAGAGTGGTATTTATGTGTTGACCGAATGGTCTTGTGTGCTATGTGTATGTATGAGATTATGTGCAATGTGATATATGTATGATATATGATTGTATAGACCGGACCGAAGGGTCCAACGACATAGACCAGACCGAAGGGTCCAACAATACAGACCGGGCCGAAGGGTCCAACGAGCTATGACCAGACCAGAGGGTCCAACAAGCTACGGAGCTGGAGGGTCCCGCTGAGACACATCGACCGGAGGGTCGTACTGTATCCTCGAGTGGCGTATGTGTTGTATGTGGTATTTTAGGGAACTCACTAAGCATTTATGCTTACAGTTGTTGTTTTATGTGTTCCAGGTCCTAGTGATGATCGCGGGAAGGCGTCGGCATGATCCGTACACACTTGTGGAGTTTATGTTTGAGATTCTGAGAAATGTTTTGTGATGATAACATTTGATACATTATGTTTTAACATTATTTTATGAGTAAATGTATGTTTTAAAAATGAAAAACTATTTTGAAAATTTACGTTGTTACAAGTTGGTATCAGAGCCTTGGTTTGAGGGATTCGGATGCACCTTCGGGCGTATTTGAACTCAAATTGAGGGTTTGAGGAAATTTTTCATAAAAGAAACAATTTTTCTAAGAGGGTAAAAGATTTTGAGAAAGACAGAACGGGGCAGTGTGTACGATCAACCAGCGCCCGAATGATGATTTCCCAAAATACCCTTACATTATGTGTTATGAGATATTGTGTGATATGCTATGCGTGCTAGAGTAGGCTAAGTACTCATATTAGGACTAGAGTGGCCTGATTTGTGACGCCTTATCCTAGGGAGAATTCTATGGGTATGAGACGCTTGAGAGTGAGTAGGTAGCAGCGAGGAGCTTATGAGAGGTCTACCGAAGGGTAGCCTATGCTAGTGAGATGTAGAGTACTTGTGATCTGGGATCCAAAGAGGAGGACTTGGGGTGAATATTGATGCAGTGTGGACGGTAGTATATGGCCCGTAATATTGTAGACACTGGATCAGTGCGCAACCCAAGTAAGAATTCTTAGGATACTAGGGAACAAGTAGGGTTGCGTTATCGAGTCCGAGAACGCTCGAACAAGTCTCTGATATTTTTATGTTGTATTTCACAGACACCATGGTTGGGACACGCCACACACCTGAAAGCAGCAGTGTCAGTGATGAGGAGATCTACCGGTTGATTCATGAGGAGGTGGCTGCGGCCATCCGAGCTGAGATACCAGAGATGTTCGGGTCTATCAAGACCATGTTGATTGAGACTATTGATGAGTGGTATCCCGCTCTTATTAATGTTGATGTTGTTGCGGACACCGCAACCGTCGCTGCTGCCAGGCCACAGGGAGGTGACTCGTTGCTGTACCGAGAGTTCAGCAACACGAAGCCACCAGAGTTTGATGGGACGCAGGATCTGATCGCTGTGATTAAATGGATTGCTGATATTGAGGGATGTTTCTATACCTGCTCGTGTCCAAAGCATTTGAGAGTACAGTTCATGCTGAACCTGCTTCGCTTGGGGGCGAAGGACCGGTGGAAGTTTGTATCGGCAGATTTCACCCTCGCTGAGCTTAAAGTGGTGACCTGGGACAGGTTCACCACTATGTTTCGTGGTGAGTACATTCCCCCTGTGGAGAGGGAACGGCTGGCTCAGGAGTTTTTGACCCTCAAGCATGGTACTGACTCGGTTACTGTGATTACCCAAAAGTTTCATGAGAGGATGATGTTTTGCCCTGAGCAGGTTTCTACCGAGCAGACACGCATGAGCCGATATCTGAGCGATTTGAGGAGAGATATTCGCGAGTTCGTGGCGAACTCGAGATACCGGACATTTGCCGAACTCCAGGCAAATGCTCTGAAGAGGGAGATCGAGCTAGAGACTCAAGCCAGGGAGGAGGTGGAGTTTCAGGGGAGGGATCGGCAGCTGGCACAGTCTCAGCCGGCAACCCTGATTCAAGAACTGGGGGTCCGAAGGGCCGCACTTGTGGGAAGTGCGGAAAGAGTGACGAGGGGGTGTGCAGAGCTGGGGTGTGTTACAAGTGTGGGAAGGAGGGGCAATACACGTGGGATTCGATCAACTGCAGAGAGCATCTTGGTTCTCCAAAATTGATCCGAGGTCTGGGTATCATCAGATGAGAGTGCGGGATGAGGATATCCAGAAGACGGCGTTCAGGACTTGTTATGGGCATTATGAGTTGGTGGTGATGCCTTTTGGGCTCACCAATGCACCGAAAGGATTCATGGATCTCATGAACAGGGTATCCAGGCCGATGTTGGATCGTTCGGTGATCGTGTTCATCGATGACATATTGTTGTATTCGAGATCTAGAGAGCAGCATGAGGAACACTTGAGAGAGATTCTTGGGGGTGTTGAGGGCGGAGAGGCTTTTTGCCAAATTCTCCAAGTGTGATTTCTGGTTGCGAGAGGTCCCGTTCTTGGGACACCTCGTTAAACAAAAAGGGATATTGTTCGATCCGGCCAAGATTGAGGTGGTGATGAGCTGGGAGTGCCGAGATCCCCCACCGAGATCAGGAGCTTTTTGGGATTGGCCAGCTATTATCGGAGATTTATCAGGGATTTCTCCAAGATTGCAGTTCCTCTCACTAGATTGACCCAAAAGGGCATGATTTTTAATTGGGGTCCAAAGCAGCAGGCCTCTTTCGAGACGCTTCGCCAGAGATTATGCGAAGCCCCAGTGTTAGCCCTTCCGGATGGAATGGAAGATTTTGTGGTATATTGTGAGGCATCGATACCGGGTTTAGGTGTAGTGCTTATGCAGAGGGGGCACGTGATAGCATATGCATTGAGGCAGCTGAAGCCTCATGAGACGAGGTATCCCACCCACGACCTGGAGTTGGGGGCAGTGGTGTTCGCTCTCAAGATCTGGCGTCACTACCTATTTGGGGTTCGGTGTACCATATACACGGATCACAAGAGTTTGAAGTATTTGATGGATCAGCCCAACATGAATATGCGCCAGAGGAGATGGTTAGATGTGGTAAAGGATTACGATTGTGAGATCCTGTACCACCCGGGCAAATTTAATCTTGTAGCTGATGCTTTGAGCCATAATGTGACGATCGTTTTTGAGGTATAAAAGTTATTTAATTCTTCAGTTTAGTTTGGGCCATAACTGAATTAATTTTGTGAGTGGACCTTTATGTTGGGCCAAAGAGTAAGCAGCCCATAAGCCGTACGCGGGGCGTAACCCCCTTGTACGTTGGGCGTACTGCTTAAATGAAACGCGAGGAGGCTGAGCGTAAGCGCAGCGTACCTTAAGGTACGCCCAGCGTATGCGACCAGGTGGCAAACACTAATTTTAAGGGTTAAGGCGTATTTAAACCCCATTAGAACCTCCCATTTGGACTCCTCACTTATCATTCACTCCAGAGAAACCCTAGTTCGTCCCCTTTGCTCATTATTTGTGTGTGGTTGATCTTTGAGCTTATTTTACTGAAGAGGAGAAGAAGAGAAGTGGAAGAAGAAGAACTTGAGCACCTTGAGCTCATATATCTGGGATCATTCTTTCTTTTGGCATTCAAAAAAGGTATAAAGCTTCCAACTTTCCTCTTGTGAGCTTAGATTTAGGAGTTTTTGGAAGTTTGGACCTTTTAGGTCCAAAGGAAGGACCTTTATCTTGCAACTTCGTTTTTAGAGCTTGGGATTGCTATCCTTGAAGCTCAAGTGTCCCCATAGTAGTAAAGTTTCGATCTTTAAGGCTTATATGGAACCATACAGGAGATCTAGTTGGTTTTATGGAAGTAGAATGTTATTTGTAGAAGTTTGAGCCTTTAGGAGACTTGTAAGCCATCAAGTAAGCAACTTTATGGCTTAAATCATGGAATAAGCTTAGGATCTGGATTTGTAGCTTATGGATCGAACTATTAAGCACTTAATGAGATTTTGGCTCAACAGAGTTATATGCTGGGCGTACAAGGAAGTACACGCCGCGTACAAGCCAGCAGCCAGTACGCTCAGCGTACCTAGGTGTACGCCCCGCTTACGTTACCAGTTTTGGGCTTCGAGTGTTGGGCCTTGGTATGGGCTGGGTTTCAGGCTTAGGGTCCTTGGGCCTTTATGGCCCATCAGAATTCAGTTGCTAAGGACCAAGGATGTAGTATTGGGCTTGGGTATGGCCCAATAAAAGGATTCTAGGCCCAATATAGCAAATTGGACCATTAGTGGGGTTATAGTGGGGCCATAGATGGATTTAGAAGGAATTGAGGTTTTGGGCCATGTTGTATCCCACACCATAGTAGGGGTAAAATGGTCATTTTACCCATAGAGGAATCCCTATTCTGATTTAGTATTTATTTCCCATTATAGCTGGGAAGCAACCGGAGCAGCTGTCAGGGATTTCTCATTCAGGAGTTCAGCAGCCAGCATCACGAGGTGAGTTTCCTTCTAGTAGGAACGGGTCTACGGCTACAATGTCGGCCCGTTTAGTTAGCAGTAGTTCCGGACTTCAGTCCGATGCAGTAGTTCAGTATGCTTGGTGTCTTTGTGATGCAGACATGGTATGAGTTATGTGTTCCGGACTATGGTATGATGCAGTATGCAGTATATGTGTTTATATTATATGCTATGATTATGTTATGCTATGTTTAGTTAGTTCCGGACCTCGGTCCGATGCAGTAGTTAGAGTGCTTGATGTCTTTGTAATTCAAGCATGTTTTGTGTTATGCGTTCCGGACTCTGTTCTGATGCAGTTTGCAATATATGTATTTATGCTAGTTGATATGTTTATGCTATGTGATGTTCAGTCAGTTTCGGACTTCGTTCTGATGCAGGGGACAAGGTCCCAATCAGTTCCGGACTTTGGTCCGATGCAGTTAGTTCTGGACTTCGGTCTGATGCAGAGGGCAAGGCCCTGGTTAGTTCCGGACTCCAGTCCGATGCAGTTTCTGGACTTCGGTCCAATGTAGAGGGCAAGGCCCTGGTTAGTTCCAGACTCCGGTCTGATGCAGTTTCCGGACTTCGCTCCGATGCAGAGGGCAAGGCCCTGGTTAGTTTCCGGACTTCGGTTCGATGCAGTGGGCAAGGCCTAGTAGGTGCTTTATATGTTATTGTATGGTATGTGGTAGTTTGGGGGGAGCTCACTAAGCTTCGTGCTTACGGTTTTCATTTTTGGTTTCAGGTAGTCAGTTTTCAAAAGAAGAGCTCGGGAAGATTGCAGTGCACACACCATTTGTCCAGCCTGGGATGTTTATACTCTGATATATTCGACAGTTGTTAATATATTTTGAGATACATTCTTTATGATTCTTATATGACGTTTGATGAATATGGTTTTGTTACTAATTTAAAGCGAAATTTTTAGACTGTATTTTTGGGATGTTTCAAGTTGGTATCAGAGCCTTGGTTTGAGGGATTTGGGCACATTTTCGGGTGTGTCTGAACTCAAACTAAGGAATTGGTATAGAAATTTTCAATAGTAAATCAGTTTTTATAAAAAGGGAGTTTTGAGAAAAGAAAAGAGTTTTTGAAAAAGCAAAAAGAATTTTTAGAAAGAAAAGAACTTTGAAAAGAGAGAAAAGTGTGTGGTGCATGCAGTTAACCGAGCTCAAGTAAGTACTCCCAAATTACCCATACAAGTTTATGATCATCAGTTTCAGTTTCCGTTTTAGTTCCAGTTTCAGTTTCAGTTTCAGTAGAACAGCATGCTGGTATAGGATTAAGGATCTAGGAGGATGCCTTATGTGCCTGCTTTATGTGTTTCAGCTTGATAAGAATTTCATGCGAGTATTGAGTAGACAGTAGTAGGATAGCCTGTGTAGGTTATGCCTGATAATATGAGCTAAGCATTGTATGCTAGTACAGTTTCTTGTTATGAGAATAGTTTTGCCTGAGTATGTTTCCCTTATCCAAATGTTGCTTGCTTTGTGCATTGTAGGACTCTGAGTGATGGGAGTTAGCCATTAGGTGAATACGTCACATCACATGTGATCAGGTTTGAATAATCTCAGAGTGTTGGATTTGGCCCTACTACGCAGCTCTTGTTTGAGTCTAACCGTTGTAGGGACGAATCTTTTACTCGAAGGATTATCCAAGCCTCATTGCATGTGATGGTATTCAGGTGGTGGCTAATTGGCATTACAAGGAGGCCTTCAGCAGCTAAGGACTAGTTTGGGTGGAGTCAGAAGTTCCCTAGGGAAAGCCTAGGATGAGAGTAACATAGATCAGCAGTAGTAGAAGTGACTTGGTAGAGTCGAGGCAATACTTGAGGAAAGTACGAATAGATGTGGAAGGTAGTATGGACCCGTACTACTGAAAGCAGAGGATCCGTACTCGAATCAAGGAAGGCTGTGATGAATCCAGGGAACTTGTAATGTGTGAGATCCCTCGAGTTTGGATGAGTATTGTGATGTTAGTGATGGCATGTTGTCGAGTATAGTGACGCTACGTGGTAGACCAGATGGTAGTTCTGGCGTCGACGAGGGATCAGGCTCGGACTCTGTAGCCGGGAAGCTCGATGATCAGATGAGGGAATTCATTCCATATAAGATTATGCACAATATCATTGACCAGACTCATGTGATCCTCAGTGTGATCAAGGAGGACATTATAGAGATTGGTAACGAGAGCCCGGGTGCATTATGCACTGAGATAACAGTCATGATAGAGACCCGTATGTTGATGTTTCGGGAATTCAGAGTTTGTGAGGCTTCAGATTGACACGGGGGTTAGGGACCCCATTGTTAGCAGCAGATGGTTGGCAGCTGTTGCCAACAATTTTCATACCAGACGTCTCGAAAGGAGACAAAATCTGACTTACTTCCTGTCTCCTGAGGGATAGAGCACGAGATTGATAGGAAGAGGTCGGTAGTGATTTGTGTGATGATGCGGTTAATGCTATGTCATGTGATGGATTTTAGACCAGATTCTGGGCAGAGTGTGCTCAGGCGATTAAGGCGCAGCAGCTGGCGCAAGAGTTGTTAGATCTCCACCAAACGATTGAGACTGTGACAGAGATCACTGCCAAGTCTCGGGAAAGAGCTTATATGGTACCACAGTATGCAGCAGATGAGGAAATGAAGAAGGTAAGTTATCAGAACATATTGTAGAATGATAGCAGGGAGATTGTGAGTATCTCGGGGTGTAAGGCCCTGAATGATATGACTTCTAGAGCTCGAGAGCGGGATATGGACTTGGAGCACATTGGTAAGAGGGAACCAAATTAGTTGCTTATAGTGAGGGGTCTCGGGAGGAGACCGTAGATTTCAGATTAGCTTTCGAGAGACCAACAAAACCAGATTCGGTGCAGCACTTACGGGATTGGTAAGTACAACATCATCTTGGTTATTCCAAGACTAAGGAGCAGCATGAGAAGCACCTGAGGGAGGTGCTAGAGATTTTGAGGAGGGAGAGAATTTTCTCAAGGCTCTCTAATTGTGAGTTCTGGTTGTGCGGGGTGCAATTTCTTGGGCACCTTGTCAATCAGAAGAATATTGTAGTCGATCCGGCCAAGTTAGAGGTCGTGATGCAGTGGGAGATTCTGAGGTCTCCAATTGAGATTCGGAGCTTCCTAGGTCTAGCGGGTTATTACTGGAGATTTATTCGGATTTTTTTTAGAAGTTGGGTGACCTTTTGGATTAGCTGGTGTTGAAAACACTATAAAGGGTAAGCGTGGTTCTAGCAGATTAGTCATGGGTGGTAAGAAGGATCGGGAATCCTATCCAGACAGTGAACTGTAAGGAGCTAGTTGAATCAAAGTGGGGGAGGAACCCTCATATAGTCAGGAACGGAAGAAAGTACGAAGCTGGGATGAGTTCGCAACTTTGTTGAGCAGGATAGTAGTCCGAGTGGCTGATCAGATTGAGAAACGCGTGAGTTGGGACTTGGGAAACTCCCTAGTATTAAGTGCGTGTAATAGCAATCAGTAGATGATTGGTTTGGGAAACCGGGCTGAAGATTTTCTCGACAGGACGTGATATGAGTTAGGATGTAAGACTACGGGACAGCCATAGCATTCACCAGCAGATAGACAGTACGGGAAATGTAGCGAGGCTACGGGATGACCATAGTAATTACGTTAGACGATAGCTGGTTCGGAAAAACTAGGTTAGAGGATCGCCGACAGGATTCGAGTAAGTCAAGATGAAGATTTAGTAAAGGTCCGACATGGGATGCTTTCAGATTTGTAGGCGGTGTAGAGTCAGAATGGAGAGTGTAGCAGGACTGTGGAATGGTCGTAGCATTCACTAGCAGTCAGATAGTATCAGAGTGTTGTAAGTCTGCGGGTGTAGCCGCAGCATTCACTAGTAGTCAGATAGTATCAGAGTGTTGTAAGTCTGCAGGTGTAGCCGTAGCATTCACTAGCAGTCAGATAGTATTAGAGTGTTGTAAGTCTGCGGGTGTAGCCGTAGCATTCACAAGATTAGCAGATAATACTAGAGTGATGTGAGTCTGTGGGTGTAGCCACAGCCTTCACTAGGATTGGTAGATAACATGAGTGCGTTGTTAGGACATGGAAACAACAGTAGTACCCACCAGTTCGGGTGAAGCAGTGAGGAAATAGAAATCCATGGATTGGGTTTCGGAATTTCCCAGACGGATGAGACCTGGTTAAGCCAGTGATAAGATTGTAGAAGCGCCGCTATAGAGATGAGAGCAAGGAAGTAGTGGACTGCTTAAGGTCATTTATGACATAAGGCTACAATTTGTGATGTAGCAATCACGTTTAGCTTTTGGTTTGGTGACGTCAGGATTCGACGCATGGAACCAATCAGCTAGAGCAGAAGGCCGTTAGGGCCACAGTGACAAGATAACTAGTAGCAGTTAGATCCATAGAAGGATTTCGTTCAGAAGTCGTGCGAGGCGGCTAAGTAGGGAGTCCTTTGACTCCGCAGTTGGGCTGGAACCTGATATTTAAGATGAGTGGCGGAAAAATTGAGACCAGGTATGTCTCGGTTGATGTTGGGAAGCGGCCATGTGGCAGCATACACTTTCAGGCAGTTCAGTGTGTCAGGCAGTTCAGTGTTCATACAGTTTAGTGTTTCAGGTAGTTCAGTGTTTCAGGCAGTTCAATGTTTTCAGGCGGATCAGGGATTCAGACCATCTCGACACATCAGAATCCAGAGGAAGTAGATGTGAGCTTGTTGCGAGGGATTAGCTTGCCTGCAGATGTTAGGGCTTTGTGATGATTGGTCATAGCTACCCTGAGAAGGTTAGGGTGTGCCTAGGATGGTAACCATGTTACTAGAGTAGTTAGCGTGTAAGGAATGGTAAGGAATGATTTCGAGGACGAAATCTAATTTAAGTGGGGGAGAGTAGTAACGCCCCGTTTATTCAAGTAAATTTATAAATGTAATTCCTGGATTAGTTAGTAAATAATTTTGGAGATTTATGGTCGTTTGGTAAATTCTGGATTCAAGTTGAGATAAATCTTTAGGAACAAGGTAATTCAGCTAGTGAAGGTGCAGTGGCAGCACCGGAAGGGTTCGGAGTGGACGTGGGAATCGGAGGAGGAGATGCAGGAGCATTACCCGGAGTTATTTTCAGATCCAGTGGTAGCAGACTTCGATGACGAAGTCTAATTCAAGTTGGGGAGATTTGTAATGATCGTTTCTGAGGTATAAAAGTTATTTAATTCTTCAGTTTAATTTGGGACATAATTGAATTAATTTTGTGAGTGGACCATTATGTTGGGCCGAAGAGTAAGCAGCTCATAAGCCGTACGCGGGGCGTAACCCCCTTGTATGCTGGGCGTACTGCTTAAATGAAATGCGGGGAGGCTGAGCGTACGCGCAACGTACCTTAAGGTACGCCCAGCGTACGCGACCAGGTGGCAAACCCTAATTTTAAGGGTTGAGGCGTATTTAAACCCCATTATAGCCTCCCATTTAGACTCCTCACTTATCATTCACTCCAGAGAAACCCTAGTTCGTCCCCTTTGCTCATTATTTGTGTGTGTTTGATCTTTGAGCTTATTTTACTGAAGAGGAGAAGAAGAGAAGTGGAAGAAGAAGAACTTGAGCACCTTGAGCTCATAGAAATGGGATCATTCTTCCTTTTGGCATTCAAAAAAGGTATAAAGCTTCCAACTTTCCTCTTGTGAGCTTAGATCTAGGAGTTTTTGGAAGTTTGGACCTTTTAGGTCCAAAGGAAGGACCTTTATCTTGCAACTTTGTTTTTAGAGCTTGGGATTGCTATCCTTGAAGCTCAAGTGTCCCCATAGTAGTAAAGTTTCGATCTTTAAGGCTTATATGGAACCATGCATGAGATCTAGTTGGTTTTATGGAAGTAGAATGTTATTTGTGGAAGTTTGAGCCTTTAGGAGACTTGTAAGCCACCAAGTAAGCAACTTTATGGCTTAAGTCATGGAATAAGCTTAGGATCTGGATTTGTAGCTTCTGGATCGAACTATTAAGCACTTAATGAAATGTTGGCTTAACAGAGTTGTATGTTGGGTGTACAAGGAAGTACACGCCGCGTACAAGCCAGCAGCCAGTACGCTCAACGTACCTAGGTGTACGCCCCGCGTACGTTACCAGTTTTGGGCTTCGAGTGTTGGGCCTCGGTGTGGGCTGGGTTTCAGGATTAGGGTCCTTGGGCCTTTATGGCCCATCAGAATTCAGTTGCTAAGGACCAAGGATGTAGTATTGGGCTTGGGTAAGGCCCAATAAAAGGGTTCTAGGCCCAATATTGCAAATTGGGCCATTAGTGGGGTTATAGTGGGGCCATAGATGGATTTAGAAGGAATTGAGGTTTTGGGCCATGTTGTGTCCCACACCATAGTAGGGGTAAAATGGTCATTTTACCCATAGAGGAATCCCTATTCTGATTTAGTATTTATTTCCCATTATAGCTGGGAAGCAGCCGGAGCAGCAGTTAGGGATTTCTCATTCAGGAGTTCTGCAGTCGGCATCACGAGGTGAGTTTCCTTCTAGTAGGAACGGGTCTACGGCCACAATGCCGACCCGTTTAGTTAGCAGTAGTTCCGGACTTCAGTCCGATGCAGTACTTCAGTATGCTTGGTGTCTTTGTGATGCAGACATGGTATGAGTTATGTGTTCCGGACTATGGTCCGATGCAGTATGTAGTATATGTGTTTATATTATATGCTATGAATATTTTATGCTATGTTTAGTTAGTTCCGGACCTCGGTCCGATGCAGTAGTTAGAGTGCTTGATGTCTTCGTGATTCAAGCATGTTTTGTGTTATGTGTTCCGGACTCTATTCCGATGCAGTATGCAATATATGTATTCATGCTAGTTGATATGTTTATGCTATGTTATGTTCAGTCAGTTCCGGACTTCGGTCCAATGCAGGGGACAAGGTCCCAATCAATTCCGGACTTCGGTCCGACGCAGTTAGTTCTGGACTTCAGTCTGATGCAGAGGGCAAGGCCCTGGTTAGTTCCGGACTCCGGTCCGATGCAGTTTCTGGACTTCGGTCCGATGTAGAGGGCAAGGCCCTGGTTAGTTCCAGACTCCGGTCTGATGCAGTTTCCGGACTTCGGTCTGATGCAGAGGGCAAGGCCCTGGTTAGTTTCCGGACTTCGGTTCGATGCAGTGGGCAAGGCCTAGTAGGTGCTTTATATGTTATTGTATGGTATGTGGTAGTTTGGGGGGAGCTCACTAAGCTTCGTGCTTACGGTTTTCATTTTTGGTTTCAGGTAGTCAGTTTTCAAAAGAGGAGCTCGGGAAGATTGCAGTGCACACACCATTTGTTCAGCCTGGGATGTTTATACCCTGATATATTCGACAGTTGTTAAGATATTTTGAGATACATTCTTTATGATTCTTATATGACGTTTGATGAATATGGTTTTATTACTAATTTAAAGCGAAATTTTTAGACTGTATTTTTGGGGTGTTTCACGTTGGGCAGAGAGTGCCTTGATTCGAGATATCTGTATGCAACTAACAGTTATGACGCCGGCATTGGACACCATTCGGGAGGATCAGGCGGAGGCCGTGTTATTGGAGAAACGCAAGAAAGATCGGGTGATCGGGCAGGTATCTAAGTTCACTACCGATAGTCGAGGGCTTTTGACCTTTCAGGGTTGGATTTGGGTACCGTTTGCGGGTGCAACGCGTACCATTCTAATGGAGGAGGCGCATAGATCGAGGTTTTCGATTCATCCAGGGGCCACTAAGATGTACTTGGACCTGAAGAGAGAGTACTGGTGGCCCTGTATGAAGAGGGATGTGGCATGGTTCGTTGAGAGGTGATTGACCTGTCGCAGGGTTAAGGTCGAGCACCAGCGTCCGCATGGATAGTTGCAGCCACTTGAGGTTCTCCAGTGGAAGTGGGAACAAATTTCTATGGATTTTATCACCAAATTGTCGAGGACCGCGAGAGGTGTTGATGCAATTTGGGTGATCGTTGACCGGTTGACGAAGAGCGCTTACTTCCTTGCTATCAGTGAGAGCTCATCCGCAAAGAGGCTGGTAGAGGTGTATGTGAGGGAGGTGGTATCACGGCATGGTTTACCAATCTCGATTATGTCAGATCGAGATGTGCGTTTCACTTCTAGGTTTTGGAAGAAGTTCCATGAGGATTTTGGTACGAGACTGCATTTCAGTACCGCCTACCACCCACAGACTGACGGGCAAAGTGAGCGGACGATTCAGACATTCGAGGACATGCTCCGGGCATGTGTATTGTACTTCGGAGGAAGTCGGGACACGTACTTGCCGTTGGCTGAGTTTTCCTATAACAACAGCCACCATTCGAGTATTGGTATGCCTCCCTTCGAGCTGTTATATGGGAGAAGGTGTCGGACTTCCATTTTCTAGGGAGAGGTAGGGCAGCGAGTGATGGGCAGCACTGAGATAGTACTTTAGACATCGAAGTAGATACAACAGGTCAGGAAGAGGTTGTTGACATCGTAGAGTCGTCAGAAAAGTTATGCGGTTAGGCGGCGATCTAAGCTTGAATTTTAGGTGGGGGATTTCGTACTCCTGACGGTATCTCCTTGGAAAGGAGTAATCCAATTCAGGAAGCAGGGCAAGCTGGGGCCCCAGTACATTGGCTCATTCAGGGTGACCGCTAGGATGGGCAGGGTAGCGTATCGCTTAGAGCTACATGCGGAGTTGAGCCAGATTTAGGATACCTTCCATGTATCCCAATTGAGAAAGTATGTAGCCGACGAGTCGGTGGTGGTACCATTGGAGTATGTTCAGGTGGATGCGGACCTGAACTATGTTGAGAGACCATTCGCGGTGGTGGATCGAAAGATCAAGGTTTTGAGAAACAAGGAAGTGCTACTGGTTCAGGTTCAGCGGCAGCATCGCAAAGGGTCCGAGATGACTTAGGAGCCAGAAGCGGATATGCGGAAGCAACATCCACAGTTGTTTGTAGAATGAGACTTCAAGAGCGAAGTCTGATTCTAGTGGGGGAGCATTGTATCTAGATTCCCAGGTATCTTATTTTAATTATTTATCTTGATTTTGGTGGAGGGACCCAGTGAGTTGACGCTTAGACTCGCCGAGTAGGATCGCGAGTTCTTGTCTGGATTAATGACCGTACTCGATGAGTCTATGCGTGGACTCGGCGAGTCCGCACTGTAAAGTGAAACCCTAAATCTCAGGGCCTGAGCCCTATTTAAAGGCCCTTATGGCCGTCATTTGCGGCCACTACTCCCCCGTGAAAACCCTAAGAGAACTTAGAGAGCATTTTGGAGGCTAATTCTTCATCCCTTGGTGTGATTTTGCAAGAAGGATTGGGAAAATCCAAACTAGATCGATTGTCGAGCTTGGGTATGTGTTGTTCACACTGGGATTCATGTTTTGAGGTACAAGTTCCTTCCCATTTCTTGTATTTGATAGATTCCATGAATCTAGGGTTTTCTTTGCACCATTTTGAGTTAGATTATGAAGCATATGATGTCCCTTTGGGTGTAGATGATAGATCTGGACCTTGAGAGGTCCAAAAGGTCCCAAGCTTCCTGCTTTATGAGGTTTCATGCGAGCCTTGAGAGTAGAACCCCATTTTAAAGGTTGTTTCCTCATTTTTAGTCTTATAAGCATTGCATGAACGTAAAGTTTGAACCTTTACGTGACTTTCGAGTGTTAGGAGGTTAGATCTACTAGTTGGAGAAGCAGATCTAACCTCAGAAGATCGTTTGAGTGTTTTCATCGGAGGAACTCGTCGATCCCATAATGGGACTCGACAAGTCGAGTCGGGTTGCCCTACGATTAGCGACCTGCGATAACTCGTTGAGTGTGGGGTTGACTCAGCGATTCAAGTGAGGACCAGGGGCGAAGAGGACGTGCATGGACTCGCCGAGTCACATGAGTGCACTCGACGAGTCTGGTCAAAGTTTGACCGTTGACTTTTATTGACTTTTAAGGTTGGGTCAACAATTGGACTTGTGAACCATTTGAAGGGTAAAATGGTCTTTTAGCCTTCTTAGAGGACATGGAAGAGACTAGTCTAGCCTAGAGAGCCATTATTGGTTTGAGATAATTGTTTATGTGTTTAGGCAGAGGCTAGATCAGTGTATACGCATGCGAGATTATCCGAGACATCCGAGGTGAGTCTTCTCATTATACATTACCTAGAGTGGTATTTATGTGTTGACCGGAGGGTCTTGTGTGCTATGTGTATGTATGAGATTATGTGCAATGTGATATATGTATGCTATATGATTGTATAGACCAGACCGGAGGGTCCAACGACATAGATCGGACCGAAGGGTCCAACGATACAGACCGGGCCGAAGGGTCCAACGAGCTATGACCAGACCAGAGGGTCCAACGAGCTACGGGGCTGGAGGGTCCCGCTGAGACACATCGACCGGAGGGTCGTACTATATCCTCGAGTGGCGTATGTGTTGTATGTGGTATTTTAGGGAACTCACTAAGCATTTATGCTTACAGTTGTTGTGTTATGTGTTCCTGGTCCTAGTGATGATCGCGGGAAGGCGTCGGCATGATCCGTACACACTTGTGGAGTTTATGTTTGAGATTCTGAGAAATGTTTTGTGATGGTAACATTTGATACATTATGTTTTAACATTATTTTATGAGTAAATGTATGTTTTAAAAATGAAAAACTATTTTGAAAATTTACGTTGTTACAAGTTGGTATCAGAGCCTTGGTTTGAGGGATTCGGATGCACCTTCGGGCGTATCTGAACTCAAATTGAGGGTTTGAGGAAATTTTTCATAAGAGAAATTTTTTTTCTAAGAGAGTAAAAGATTTTGAGAAAGACAGAACGGGGCAGTGTGTACGATCAACCAGCGCCCGAATGATGATTTCCCAAAATACCCTTACATTATGTGTTATGAGATATTGTGTGATATGCTATGCGTGCTAGAGTAGGCTAAGTACTCATATTAGGACTAGAGTGGCCTGATTTGTGACGCCTTATCCTAGGGAGAATTCTATGGGTATGAGACGCTTGAGAGTGAGTAGGTAGCAGCGAGGAGCTTATGAGAGGTCTACCGAAGGGTAGCCTATGCTAGTGAGATGTAGAGTACTTGTGATCTGGGATCCAAGGAGGAGGACTTGGGGTGAATATTGATGCAGTGTGGACGGTAGTATATGGCCCGTAATATTGTAGACACCGGATCAGTGCGCAACCCAAGTAAGAATTCTTAGGATACTAGGGAACAAGTAGGGTTGCGTTATCGAGTGCGAGTATGCTCGAACAAGTCTCTGATATTTTTATGTTGTATTTCACAGACACCATGGTTTGTGGCTTACGTGATGGACACACGAGTGGCAATGGAGAGGCTGAGATCGGTTGATGAGGTACCGATAGTGTGAAAGGTCCCAGATGTTGTCCCCGAGGAGCTGTCGGGTGTGTCTCCCGAGAGGCAGGTGGAGTTTCGCATTGATTTAGTTCCGGGAGCGGTGCTTATTGCTAAGGCACCCTATCACCTTGCACCGCCAGGGATGTAGGAGTTATCCTCACAGGTTCAGGAGCTGCTGGGGAAGAGATTTATCAGACCGAGTTGCTCGCCTTGGGTAGCACCGATCCTTTTTGTCAAAAAGAAGGATGGTTCACACCGGATGTGCATTGATTACCGGGAGTTTAACAAGTTGACGGTCAAGAACCGTTATCCTTTACATAGGATCGATGATCTATTCGATCAACTGCAGAGAGCATCTTGGTTCTCCAAAATTGATCCGAGGTCTGGGTATCATCAGATGAGAGTGTGGGATGCGGATATCCAGAAGACGACGTTCAGGACTCGTTATGGGCATTATGAGTTGGTGGTGATGCCTTTTGCGCTCACCAATGCACCAAAAGGATTCATGGATCTCATGAACAGGGTATCCAGGCCGATGTTGGATCGTTCGGTGATCGTGTTCATCGATGACATATTGTTGTATTCGAGATCTAGAGAGCAGCATGAGGAACACTTGAGAGAGATTCTTGGGGGTGTTGAGGGCGGAGAGGCTTTTTGCCAAATTCTCCAAGTGTGATTTCTGGTTGCGAGAGGTCCAGTTCTTGGGACACCTCGTTAAACAAAAAGGGATATTGTTCGATCCGGCCAAGATTGAGGCGGTGATGAGCTGGGAGTGCCGAGATCCCCCACCGAGATCAGGAGCTTTTTGGGATTGGCCAGCTATTATCGGAGATTTATCAGGGATTTCTCCAAGATTGCGGTTCCTCTCACTAGGTTGACCCAGAAGGGCGTGATTTTTAATTGGGGTCCAAAGCAGCAGGCCTCTTTCGAGACGCTTCGCCAGTGATTATGCGAAGCCCCAGTGTTAGCCCTTCCGGATGGAATGGAAGATTTTGTGGTATATTGTGAGGCATCGATACCGGGTTTAGGTGTAGTGCTTATGCAGAGGGGGCACGTGATAGCATATGCATTGAGGCAGCTGAAGCCTCATGAGGCGAGGTATCCCACCCACGACCTAGAGTTGGGGGCAGTGGTGTTCGCTCTCAAGATCTGGCGTCACTACCTATTTGGGGTTCGGTGTACCATATACACGGATCACAAGAGTTTGAAGTATTTGATGGATCAGCCCAACATGAATATGCGCCAGAGGAGATGGTTAGATGTGGTAAAGGATTACGATTGTGAGATCCTGTACCACCCGGGCAAATTTAATCTTGTAGCTGATGCTCTGAGCCATAATATAACGATCGTTTTTGAGGTATAAAAGTTATTTAATTCTTCAGTTTAGTTTGGGCCATAACTGAATTAATTTTGTGAGTGGACCTTTATGTTGGGCCAAAGAGTAAGCAGTCCATAAGCCGTACGCGGGGCGTAACCCCCTTGTACGTTAGGCGTACTGCTTAAATGAAACGCGAGGAGGCTGAGCGTAAGCGCAGCGTACCTTAAGGTACGCCCAGCGTACGCGACCAGGTGGCAAACCCTAATTTTAAGGGTTGAGGCGTATTTAAACCCCATTAGAACCTCCCATTTGGACTCCTCACTTATCATTCACTCCAGAGAAACCCTAGTTCGTCCGCTTTGCTCATTATTTGTGTGTGTTTGATCTTTGAGCTTATTTTAGTGAAGAGGAGAAGAAGAGAAGTGGAAGAAGAAGAACTTGAGCACCTTGAGCTCATAGATCTGAGATCATTCTTTCTTTTGGCATTCAAAAAAGGTATAAAGCTTCCAACTTTCCTCTTGTGAGCTTAGATTTAGGAGTTTTTGGAAGTTTGGACCTTTTAGGTCCAAAGGAAGGACCTTTATCTTGCAACTTCGTTTTTAGAGCTTGGGATTGCTATCCTTGAAGCTCAAGTGTCCCCCTAGTAGTAAAGTTTCGATCTTTAAGGCTTATATGGAACCATACAGGAGATCTAGTTGGTTTTATGGAAGTAGAATGTTATTTGTAGAAGTTTGAGCCTTTAGGAGACTTGTAAGCCATCAAGTAAGCAACTTTATGCCTTAAGTCATGGAATAAGCTTAGGATCTGGATTTGTAGCTTATGGATCGAACTATTAAGCACTTAATGAGATGTTGGCTTAACAGAGTTGTATGCTGGGCGTACAAGGAAGTACACACCGCGTACAAGCCAGCAGCCAGTACGCTCAGCGTACCTAGGTGTACGCCCCGCTTACGTTACCAATTTTGGGCTTCTACTGTTGGGCCTCGGTATGGGCTGGGTTTCAGGCTTAGGGTCCTTGGGCCTTTATGGCCCATCATAATTCAGTTGCTAAGAACCAAGGATGTAGTATTGGGCTTGGGTATGGCCCAATAAAAGGATTCTAGGCCTAATATAGCAAATTGGACCATTAGTGGTGTTATAGTGGGGCCATAGATGGATTTAGAAGGAATTGAGGTTTTGGGCCATGTTGTGTCCCACACCATAGTAGGGGTAAAATGGTCATTTTACCCATAGAGGAATCCCTATTCTGATTTAGTATTTATTTCCCATTATAGCTGGGAAGCAGCCGGAGCATCTGTCAGGGATTTCTCATTCAGGAGTTCAGCAGCCAGCATCACGAGGTGAGTTTCCTTCTAGTAGGAACGGGTCTACAGCTACAATGCCGGCCCGTTTAGTTAGCAGTAGTTCCGAACTTCAGTCCGATGCAGTAGTTCAGTATGCTTGGTGTCTTTGTGATGCAGACATGGTATGAGTTATGTGTTCCGGACTATGGTCCGATGCAGTATGCAGTATATGTGTTTATATTATATGCTATGATTATTTTATGCTATGTTTAGTTAGTTCCGGACCTCGGTCCGATGCAGTAGTTAGAGTGCTTGATGTCTTTGTGATTCAAGCATGTTTTGTGTTATGCGTTCCGGACTCTGTTCTGATTTAGTATGCAATATATGTATTCATGCTAGTTGATATGTTTATGCTATGTGATGTTCAGTCAGTTCCGGACTTCGTTCTGATGCAGGGGACAAGGTCCCAATCAGTTCCGGACTTCGGTCCGATGCAGTTATTTCTGGACTTCGGTCCGATGCAGAGGGCAAGGCCCTGGTTTGTTCCGGACTCCGGTCCGATGCAGTTTCTAGACTTCGGTCCAATGTAGAGGCCAAGGCCCTGGTTAGTTCCAGACTCCGGTCTGATGCAGTTTCCGGACTTCGGTCCGATGCAGAGGGCAAGGCCCTGGTTAGTTTCCGGACTTCGGTTCGATGCAGTGGGCAAGGCCTAGTAGGTGCTTTATATGTTATTGTATGGCATGTGGTAGTTCGGGGGGAGCTCACTAAGCTTCGTGCTTACGGTTTTCATTTTTGGTTTCAGGTAGTCAGTTTTCAACAGAAGAGCTCAGGAAGATTGCAATGCACACACCATTTGTCCAGCCTGGGATGTTTATACTCTGATATATTCGACAGCTGTTAATATATTTTGAGATACATTCTTTATGATTCTTATATGACGTTTGATGAATATGGTTTTATTACTAATTGAAAGCGAAATTTTTAGACTGTATTTTTGGGATGTTTCAAGTTGGTATCAGAGCCTTGGTTTGAGGGATTTGGGCACATTTTCGGGTGTGTCTGAACTCAAACTAAGGAATTGGTATAGAAATTTTTAATAGTAAATCAGTTTTTATAAAAAGGGAGTTTTGAGAAAAGAAAAGAGTTTTTGAAAAAGCAAAAAGAATTTTTAGAAAGAAAAGAACTTTGAAAATAGAGAAAAGTGTGTGGTGCATGCAATTAGCCGAGCTCAAGTAAGTACTCCCAAATTACCCATACAAATTTATGATCATCAGTTTCAGTTTCAGTTTTAGTTCCAGTTTCAGTTTCAGTTTCAGTAGAACAGCATGCTAGTATAGGATTAAGGATCTAGGAGGATGCCTTATGTGCCTGCTTTATGTGTTTCAGCTTGATAAGAATTTCATGCTAGTATTGAGTAGACAGTAGTAGGATAGCCTGTGTAGGTTATGCCTGATAATATGAGCTAAGCATTGTATGCTAGTACAGTTTCTTGTTATGGGAATAGTTTTGCCTGAGTATGTTTCCCTTATCCAAATGTTGCTTGCTTTGTGCTTTGTAGGACTCAGAGTGATGGGAGTTAGCCATTAGGTGAATACGTCACATCACATGTGATCATGGTTGAATAATCTCAGAGTGTTGGATTTGGCCCTACTACGCAGCTCTCGTTTGAGTCTAACCGTTGTAGGGACGAATCTTTTACTCGAAGGATTATCCGAGCCTCATTGCATGTGATGGTATTCAGGTGGTGGCTAATTGGCATTACAAGGAGGCCTTCACCAGCTAAGGACTAGTTTGGGTGGAGTCAGAAGTTCCCTAGGGAAAGCCTAGGATGAGAGTAGCATAGATCAACAGTAGTAGAAGTGACTTGGTAGAGTCGAGGCAATACTTGAGGAAAGTATGAATAGATGTGGAAGGTAGTATGGGCCCGTACTACTGAAAGCAGAGGATCCGTACTCGAATCAAGGAAGGCTGAGATGAATCCAGGGAACTTGTAGTGTGTGAGATCCCTCGAGTTTGGATGAGTATTGTGATGTTAATGATGGCATGTTGCCGAGTATACTGACGCTACGTGGTAGACCAGATGGTAGTTCTGGCGTCGACGAGGGATCAGGCTCGGACTCTGTAGCCGGGCAGCTCGATGATCAGATGAGGGAGTTCATTCCATATAAGATTATGCGCAATATCATTGACCAGACTCATGTGATCCTCAGTGTGATCAAGGAGGACATTATAGAGATTGGTAACGAGAGCCCGAGTGCATTATGCACTGAGATAACAGTCATGATAGAGACCCGTACGTTGATGTTTCGGGAATTCAGAGTTTGTGAGGCTTCAGATTGACATGGGGGTTAGGGACCCCATTGTTAGCAGCAGATGGTTGGCAGATGTTGCCAACAATTTTCATACCAGACGTCTCGAAAGGAGACAAAATCTGACTTACTTCCTGTCTCCTGAGGGATAGAGCACGAGATTGATAGGAAGAGGTCGGTAGTGAGTTGTGTGATGATGCGGTTAATGCTATGTCATGTGATGGATTTTAGACCAGATTATGGGCAGAGTGTGCTCAGGCGATTAAGGCGCAGCAGCTGGCGCAAGAGTTGTTAGATCTCCACCAAACGATTGAGACTGTGACATAGATCACTGCCAAGTCTCGGGAAAGAGCTTATATGGTACCACAGTATGCAGCAGATGAGGAAATGAAGAAGGTAAGTTATCAGAACATATTGTAGAATGATAGCAGGGAGATTGTGAGTATATCGGGGTGTTAGGGCTTTGTGATGATTGGTCAGAGCTACCCTGAGAAGGTTAGGGTGTGCCTAGGATGGTAACCATGTTACTAGAGTGGTTAGCGTGTAAGGAATGGTAAGGAATGATGTCGAGGACGAAATCTAATTTAAGTGGGGAGAGTAGTAACCCCCCGTTTATTCAAGTAAATTTATAAACGTAATTCCTGGATTAGTTAGTAAATAATTTTGGAGATTTATGGTCGTTTGGTAAATTCTAGATTCAAGTTGAGATAAATCTTGAGCAACAAGGTAATTCAGCTAGTGAAGGTGCAGTGGCAGCACCGGAAGGGTTCGGAGTGGACGTGGGAATCGGAGGAGGAGATGCAGGAGCATTACCCGTAGTTATTTTCAGATCCAGTGGCAGCAGACTTCGAGGACGAAGTCTAATTCAAGTGGGGGAGATTTGTAATGATCGTTTCTGAGGTATAAAAGTTATTTAATTCTTCAGTTTAGTTTGGGACATAACTGAATTAATTTTGTGAGTGGACCTTTATGTTGGGCCGAAGAGTAAGCAGCTCATAAGCCGTACGCGGGGGCGTAACCCCCTTGTATGCTGGGCGTACTGCTTAAATGAAATGCGGGGAGGCTGAGCGTACGCACAACGTACCTTAAGGTACGCCCAGCGTACGCGACCAGGTGGCAAACCCTAATTTTAAGGTTTGAGGCATATTTAAACCCGTTATAGCCTCCCATTTAGACTCCTCACTTATCATTCACTCCAGAGAAACCCTAGTTCGTCCCCTTTGCTCATTATTTGTGTGTGTCTGATCTTTGAGCTTATTTTAGTGAAGAGGAGAAGAAGAGAAATGGAAGAAGAAGAACTTGAGCACCTTGAGCTCAGAGAAATGGGATCATTCTTCCTTTTGGCATTCAAAAAAGGTATAAAGCTTCCAACTTTCCTCTTGTGAGCTTAGATCTAGGAGTTTTTGGAAGTTTGGACCTTTTAGGTCCAAAGGAAGGACCTTTATCTTGCAACTTTGTTTTTAGAGCTTGGGATTGCTATCCTTGAAGCTCAAGTGTCCCCATAGTAGTAAAGTTTCGATCTTTAAGGCTTATATGGAACCATGCATGAGATCTAGTTGGTTTTATGGAAGTAGAATGTTATTTGTGGAAGTTTGAGCCTTTAGGAGACTTGTAAGCCACCAAGTAAGCAACTTTATGGCTTAAGTCATGGAATAAGCTTAGGATCTGGATTTGTAGCTTCTGGATCGAACTATTAAGCACTTAATGAAATGTTGGCTTAACAGAGTTGTATGTTGGGTGTACAAGGAAGTACACGCCGCGTACAAGCCAGCAGCCAGTACGCTCAACGTACCTAGGTGTACGCCCCGCGTACGTTACCAGTTTTGGGCTTCGAGTGTTGGGCCTCGGTGTGGGCTGGGTTTCAGGATTAGGGTCCTTGGGCCTTTATGGCCCATCAGAATTCAGTTGCTAAGGACCAAGGATGTAGTATTGGGCTTGGGTAAGGCCCAATAAAAGGGTTCTAGGCCCAATATTGCAAATTGGGCTATTAGTGGGGTTATAGTGGGGCCATAGATGGATTTAGAAGGAATTGAGGTTTTGGGCCATGTTGTGTCCCACACCATAGTAGGGGTAAAATGGTCATTTTACCCATAGAGGAATCCCTATTCTGATTTAGTATTTATTTCCCATTATAGCTGGGAAGCAGCCGGAGCAGCAGTCAGGGATTTCTCATTCAGGAGTTCAGCAGTCGGCATCACGACGTGAGTTTCCTTCTAGTAGGAACGGGTCTACGGCCACAATGCCGACCCGTTTAGTTAGCAGTAGTTCCGGACTTCAGTCCGATGCAGTACTTCAGTATGCTTGGTGTCTTTGTGATGCAGACATGGTATGAGTTATGTGTTCCGGACTATGGTCCGATGCAGTATGCAGTATATGTGTTTATATTATATGCTATGATTATTTTATGCTACGTTTAGTTAGTTCCGGACCTCGGTCCGATGCAGTAGTTAGAGTGCTTGATGTCTTCGTGATTCAAGCATGTTTTGTGTTATGTGTTCCGGACTCTATTCCGATGCAGTATGCAATATATGTATTCATGCCAGTTGATATGTTTATGCTATGTTATGTTCAGTCAGTTCCGGACTTCGGTCCAATGTAGGGGACAAGGTCCCAATCAATTCCGGAATTCGGTCCGACGCAGTTAGTTCTGGACTTCAGTCTGATGCAGAGGGCAAGGCCCTGGTTAGTTCTGGACTCCGGTCCGATGCAGTTTCTGGACTTCGGTCCGATGCAGAGGGCAAGGCCCTGGTTAGTTCCAGACTCCGGTCTGATGCAGTTTCCGGACTTCGGTCCGATGCAGAGGGCAAGGCCCTGGTTAGTTTCCGGACTTCGGTTCGATGCAGTGGGCAAGGCCTAGTAGGTGCTTTATATGTTATTGTATGGTATGTGGTAGTTTGGGGGGAGCTCACTAAGCTTCGTGCTTACGGTTTTCATTTTTGGTTTCAGGTAGTCAGTTTTCAAAAGAGGAGCTCGGGAAGATTGCAGTGCACACACCATTTGTTCAGCCTGGGATGTTTATACCCTAATATATTCGACAGTTGTTAAGATATTTTGAGATACATTCTTTATGATTCTTATATGACGTTTGATGAATATGGTTTTATTACTAATTTAAAGAGAAATTTTTAGACTGTATTTTTGGGGTGTTTCACGTTGGGCAGAGAGTGCCCTGATTCGAGATATCTGTATGCAACTAACAGTTATGACGTCGGCGTTGGACACCATTCGGGAGGATCAGGCGGAGGCCGTGTTATTGGAGAAACGCAAGAAAGATCGGGTGATCGGGCAGGTATCTAAGTTCACTACCGATAGTCGAGGGCTTTTGACCTTTCAGGGTCGGATTTGGGTACCGTTTGCGGGTGCAACGCGTACCATTCTAATGGAGGAGGCGCATAGATCGAGGTTTTCGATTCATCCAGGGGCCACTAAGATGTACTTGGACCTGAAGAGAGAGTACTGGTGGCCCTGTATGAAGAGGGATGTGGCATGGTTCGTTGAGAGATGATTGACCTGTCGCAGGGTTAAGGTCGAGCACCAGCGTCCGCATGGATAGTTGCAGCCATTTCTGGCGAATAGCAACAATTGTTCAAATCTAAACATAAACCATTCCTAAGCACTAAAGAATACACTCCAATCTTGGTTACATGCGATGATCTTCTGTTCCCCATGATTAGATTTATTCTTCCAGCCTCCACATCCCTATTTCTTCTTAGTCCCTGCACATTAGAACAAATGTGGTAACCACAACCGGTATCAAGAACCCAAGAAATAGCATGAGATGAATCGTTAGATTTAATTGTGTATATACCTGCGAAAGACGGCTTGATCTTTCCTTCCTTGATGGCTTGCAGGTACTCTGGGCAGCTTCTCTTCCAATGTCCTATCTTGTGGCAGTGGTGGCACTCTGCCTCTTTTGGGTTAGGGCAGGGTTTAGCAGGATCAACTTTGGTCCCACTAGAAGAGGCACCATCTCGGGATTTAACCTTGCGATAGTTCTTAGACGAAGCCTTCCTCTTCTTTCTCTTTCCTTGTCCAATTGCCAAGACAGGAGCAGCGGGTGGATTGGGAGTTGGTGCAGCAGACTTGTCCTTGAAGTTGCTCTCAGCGACCCTCAAGAGACCTTGGAGTTTGCTTAGGGTGACCTCCTATTTGTTCATGTGGTAGGTCATCCTAAATTGATTGTAGCTCGGAGGCAAAGAGTGAAGCACCATGTCGATCGCCAAGTCTTCCCCAAAATCAACATTCAACTTGCGAAGATGGTCGACATACCTTTGCATCTTTTGCAGGTGCACGGTAAGAGACTCTCCATGACCCATCTTAGCAGAAATCATGTTAGTGAAAATCTCATAACGCTCTTGTCTCGCGTTTTGGTGGTATCTCTCCAATAAGTCTTGATGCATCTCGTACGGGTACATGTCCTCATAGGACTTTTGGAATTCGGAGTTCATGGTGGCTGTCATGATGCAATGTACCTTCGTTGCATCTCGCTCATGAGTTTAAAAAGCGGTCATTTCAGCTGGAGTAGCAATTTCAGGGTTAATTTTCTCGAGGTTCTCATCGAGGACATACTCCTTATCCTCATAGCGAGCAATGGTGCGAATGTATCTTATCCATTCGCTAAAGTTCGTCCCATCGAAAGTGACCTTTTGACAAAGGCTCATCAATGTGAAAGAACTAGCAGTAGCGTTGTTTGCGTTTGACATCTACAAATAGAAAGGACAAAGATAGATTAAAATATGAATCCCTAATTATCACCCAATAAGAAAAATTAGGGCTAGGATCCAACAACAATATTTACATATTAGAAAAGGGATGCCGTAATCCAACATGCAAATAATATGAAGGTAAGTGAATGACGATTCACTAATTCTCCACCATAAAACATAACTTTAAGTCCTAAATGTATTGAGAATTCTTAGGTTCGGATGAGATTCATTGAAACTATTCAATGGCATGTTTAAATCTTGATATGCCCCTCTTGTTTGTGACTGGGATACCGAGGATCACAAAGCGGGTGTGAATTATCATGCAAATTCACATGGTGCCTTCATTGTACCGATCACCTATTCGATGTGCCAGTAAACCACACACGCTCCATCGAACTATGATAAACAATGAATCACCCTTTGCCACCTTTGCTTAGAACTAATTAGTGTTCCGGTAAACCACACACGCTCCACTAACTTCTTAGCAAGGGTGCAAAGTGTAACTTCATGGGATTGCATCAATTCACTTTTCCTAAAGTAACTAAGATTGGGAAATTAAAAAAAAAAAAAACACGTAGTTACTTTGTATTTCATATTATACTTTTAACGAGAGGATGAGGTTGCCCTATCCTACCCGTTCGGATAACGACCCTCCACCGATCAAGCGAGCGGTGGGTGTGAGTGTACACCCATTAAGCGCCATTTTATAGGTCGCAACCTTATACCCACCTTATAGATCGGCTTCATGAATGAGGCCTACTAACGGTAATACTAGCATTTTAGTTATACATATATATATATATATATATATATATATATATATATATATATATATATATATATATATATATATATATATTAATCTTGTAATATTATATTAGTATAAAAAATTTAGGGTTTGAAATTTAAATTGTCTAAATTAAAACTTTTAATCACAAAACATAAATTTCAAAACTTGAGGACAAGTTTTTAAACATTTAAAACACGGAGGATCAAATAACAAATAATTTTAACTAACATATAATTCCATAATTATCCATATTTGATTTATTCAAGATTTCTTGCAAGATAATTACCAATTTTAATCAAAATAATTAATTAATTATCATATAAGGAAATTAAATATTTTATTAGTTGATAAATGTCTTTAATTAGATCAAGATTATAGTCATATATATCAAAAAATCGGATTAGGGTTGATCTAATATGATTAAGGTAAGTTTCCATAAGATAATTATGAAAAAATCCCGAATCTGGCCTTTCCTGACGCTTGGACTCGCCGAGTGCACCAAGGGACTCGTCGAGTCAGGCCAACTCGCCGAGTCCACTATGGGACTCGCCGAGTCCATGACTCAGAAACACAAAAATCGAATTTTGCAAATAAGATTCAAACAAACAAGCAACAATTTAATAGAAACCAATCTAGGCTCTGATACCACTGTTGGGTTTTAGCCATAACAACTTTCCTATGTGCGCATGCAAAACCCTGATGCTTGGATCTAGGCTTTCTAATTAAACATGCTTTGAATCCAAGACTTCTAACAACTAATTAGGTATAAGAACAATACAAAATCAGATCTAGAAGTTTACCTTTGAATCTCTTGATTGATCTTGTTGTCTTGGAGCTTTAGAGTCACAATTGTCACTCCTCTAATGGCTTACAAACACCAACTAGCAAGGAGGATGATTTGAGAGAGAGGTTAGGAGGAAATCGGCCAGGGGTTCTCTACTTTAGATGAGATGCCGATTTCTAATGCTCTAAGGGTCTATTTATACTTGTAGACTCCTAGGATTACACCCTTAAACCCTAGCTGGATAATCTTTCCTTAAAGCAATCCAAATCCTTACCTTAGATAAGCCTTGGACGATTTTGAGCTATCCTAAGCCCTAGAATCCGTCCATTCCTTGTCCCTTAAGGATTTACAGTCTAAAGTGTAACTATCAAACAATTGACAGTTTAAACCCTCTTATTTAATTAATCTCTTTAAGTCACAAAATTAATACTAATTAATTTATGACTTATATTAATCAAATAACAATATTATTATTCTGTATATTATTCTCATAATATATTAATAATATTTATTCTCTCATAACAAATCATCCTATCAAGTTGCTATGGTGAAGGCAACCTAAAAGGACCATACACAATCGGGTCAAATACTTGCCTAATATAGTTGGCCTTAGACACTATTCCAACAGTATTTTGGGGAACTCACTAAGCATTTATGCTTATAGTTGTTGTGTTATGTGTTTCAGGTCCTAGTGATGATCGTGGGAAGGCACCGACATGATCCGTACACACTTGTGGAGTTTATGTTTGAGATTTTGGGAAATGTTTTGTGATGATAACATTTGATACATTATGTTATTACATTATTTTATGAGTAAATGTGTGTTTTAAAAATGAAAAATTGTTTTGAAAATTTACGTTGTTACAAGCTTATTCTCTCAAGCCTCCTCTTGCATTTGGTGTCTGTGACACATTAGAGGCATCACACTTGAGGTGCTAAAGCTTCAAATGCCAAGAACTACGACTACAACAAGAGGTATTCATCTGTAACGCCCTGACTCTCAGGTATTAACTTTATGGCTTTAATTTTCATAATTTGTAAGGTCTAGTCGATGAGTTGGATGCCCTAACTCGTCGAGTAGAAGCGGGTTTGGTCACATGTTTAAGTGACCTACTCGCCGAGTCAAAGATAGGACTCGACGAGTAGGAGCTGGAAGATGAAACCCTAATTTCCGAGGTTTTGCACCCTATTTAAAGGGTTATTAGCCTCCCTTAGCCTCCCATACAGCCTCTTGAGAATCCAGAAAACCCTAATCCGTGTGTGTGCTCCATTCATGTGTGTTTTAAGCTTTGGAAGGTGGATCTTAGTGAGAGGAGCTTGAAGATCAAGTAGTTTGAAGCAAGGAACGTGTGTGGATCTGAAGTCTACCTCATTTTAGCATCATTTGAAGGTATCAAGTCGTTACCTTGACCTTCTTTCCTTCTAGATCTCATTTTGTTGAAGATTAGGGCTTTTCTAGCAAGTTATGTAGCCATTATTGGGCATGAGCTAGGATCTGAAGTTGCAACTTCAGATATAAGCTTACCTTGGTCTTTAAGTCTATAAAGTTACCAGCTTTAGCAAGTATGAACCCTCCCTTATGAGTTAAACCCCGGTTCAAGCTTGGATTTGACATTCTAAGTCTTTAGAGGCTTGCATGCACGTAAAGTTTGCAACTTTACGTGATAAACATGCCTTGGGAAGCTTGATCTACAATATGGAGCCTTGGAATGGCTTAAAAAGCATCTGAATGGAGAAAGGACTGAAGGGACTCGACGAGTTACATGGCCAACTCGGCGAGTCTGATGAATATTGTCATGCAAGGACTTCTGCATGGACTCGGGGAGTCAGTAGGGTGACTCTGCGAGTCAGCTAGGGTTTCCTCGACATTTGGACATGCATGAACTCGACGAGTTGCAGGGAAACTCGACGAGTCAGTGGAGGATTTCACGACTACTCGAGTTCTGGAAAGACTCGACGAGTCAGTGACTACACTCGACGAGTCGGGTCAACATGGGTTGTTGACTTTGACCGTTGACTTTGACTTTGACCAAGGGTTGACTAGTTGACTTCTGGGGCATTTTGGGAAAATTGGAAATTTATGAATATGGTTCTATGTTGAATATAGGTGGTGGAGTTTGTGGCGGGATTCAAGAGTTTAAGCTTATCTCTTTGAGTCAACAATTGAGATGTGAGTTGTCCTCACTATATCAACAGGATCTAAGGCACCAAGGCCGACCCTATATGCATTTGTATCTGGATTATGGCATGATATGTTTATTGATTACATCCTGGTAGTTAGGATGGTGATATGCTTATGCTTAGTGACCTGGTTAGGTCGTGGTTATAGGATGTTGCTATATGATCTGTTTGATCGGCTTGATTGTTATATGTGTTATGCTAGCGTATGATAGTTATGTGCACATGTTTATTAGATTGGGGATGGGTTGAGGCGGTCCTGCTTTGTGTTGAAGGCCAACATACCCAGGGCAGATCGAATAGACTATAAACCCATGAGGGTATGATAGTCAGACCGGAGGCCCGATGAGCGATCGAGATAGGCTGAAGGCCCTGGGAGGCAGTCCAGCCGTGTCGAAGGCTCAGGGAGCAGTCCAGATAGGCTAAAGGCCTGCGAGGCAGTCTAGTCAAGCTAAAGGCTCATTATTCATGTTGTTCTGTGTTTGTTTATATGATATGATTATGGTTATATGAGGTTGGTATTTTGGGGGTAACTCACTAAGCCTTCGAGCTTACATCTATTGATTATTGTTTCAGGTACTTCCGGTGACCACACAAAGGCGAAGGCATGATCGTACCGCTCCTCATGTTGTTATGATTTTATGATGTGATATTGGGATACTCTGATATTTATTATTTTGAAAACAAACTTTGTGATGTTAAATGGTTTTAAAATGTTTTGGAAAAGTTTAATTTAGCATGATTTTTATGAGTGTTACATCATCTAACGACGGATTTTGTATTGTATATCCTCCATTTTATGCTAGTTAGTGTTGGATTAGT
Organism: Lactuca sativa; assembly: GCF_002870075.4. Taxonomy (NCBI): domain Eukaryota; kingdom Viridiplantae; phylum Streptophyta; class Magnoliopsida; order Asterales; family Asteraceae; genus Lactuca; species Lactuca sativa. The sequence continues at coordinate 139,959,026 of NC_056628.2, read as the reverse complement.
GTCTAAGTCCATAACTATTTTGGTATGTACTTGACCCGATTGTGCATGGTCCTTTTGGGTTGCCTTCACCATAGCAAATTGTAGGATGAATTAAGGAGAGAAAGGATTGATTATGATTTATTAATATATTATAAGAATAATATATTAAAGGAGAACTCATAATGTTTAATTAATATTAGTCAAGAAGTAATTAAGAATTAATTTTGTGGCTAAAAGAGATTAATTAAACTTTGGGGACTGGAATTGTAATTATAAGATAATTGCAATTGGGCTATGGATCACCTTTGAATATAGGTTGGACGAAATCTATGGGAAGCCCATATGATTTTCATCCAAGGCATGTTCCAGAAGGGGTCCATGGGCTGCTTAGGGCTTAAGCAGTCAAATTAGGGTTTCCTTGTTAGATAACCCTAATTGCCTACCTATTTAAAGGCCCCTTGAGACCCAAAAACGTGGCCATCTTTTAAGAGGGTTTCTGGACGTTTTTGGGGTTCTCATTCTCTTTCTTCTTCATCTAGTTGCTTAGTGGTGTTTATGACTCCATTAGAGGTGCAACACTTGAGCCACTAAGCTTTCTGAAGCCATTACAAGAAGGAATAGATTGTTATTGCTACATAACAATCAAAGGTAAGAACTAAACCCTATTATTATGTTAATGTCGATTATCATATGCTAGATCTAGGGTTTGTAGCTTTGGATATCTTGCATGTACAATTAGATAAACCTAGATCCAAAGTTTAGGGTTTTGCATGTGCACCATAGGATTGATGTATAGCATAAAACCCATCAGTTAGGATGTATGCTTTGGAAAATTGAAAATACATGTATAATTAGAGAAAATATGGATCCAAAGCATCTAGTGTTGCATGTACACCATATGAGTGTTATAGTGCTCAAAACCATTTAGTGGTATCAGAGCCTATGATTGTTTTCTGTTATACTTGATGCTTGTTAATTTTCAATGTTGAAAAAAATCAATTTTTCTAGCCTCTGACTGATGAACTCACCTAGTCGACTGGCTGACTTGACGAGTCCACTTAATAAAAGGGCAACTCGACGAGTCAGGATCATGCACTCGTTGAGTTGATGGCTCCGGTTGCATAATATTGAGTTTTCGGCCAGAATTAGATTAGGATTATTACCACAAACTATTTTGAAACATAAAATCTATTTTTTTTATATGGTAGTGATCATGCTCATCCAATTAAAAGATAATTTTCAAAATTTGAAGATTTTTATTAGTTTATATGATAGGCTAATTTCTTGTAAATTGTTGATGTGAATTATCTTGACTTATGAGTTTAACAATATCATAGATAACTTATTTGATAATTTTGTTAGTTAAAATGTTGATCTAAATGCCTTTAATGAATTCCATAACTTGTCCTCAAGTTATGGAAAATAAAAAGTCTCATCTTTAAAAAATACATTAAACTCATAAGTTATGGAAAACAAAAGTTTTGAAGAGTTTCAAAATTTGTCCTTAAGTTTTGGAATTTGTAAAGTCACACTTATGAATACTTTAATTCCAAACCCTAGAATTTTAAAAGTTAAAATTAAACCCTTATACTATTATAATATTAAAAGTTTATATATATATATATATATATATATATATATATATATATATATATATATATATATATATATATATATATAAAAGACAAGTTAGTCTTACCGTTAGTAGGCCTCATTCACGAAGTCGGTCTATAGGGGGGTATAAGGTTACTGTCAATAAAATGGTGGTTTAATGGGTGTCCACTCTCACCCACTGCTTCCTTGACTGATGGAGGGTCGTTAGCCGAACGGGTAGGATAGGATATTAATTCTCGTTAAAAGTATAGTGATAATTATAAAGTAACTAAACTTTTATTAAATTTCCAATCTTAGTTACTTTACGAAAATGTGAAATTGATGCTAATCCATGAAATTGCACTTTGCACCTTGCCAAGTCGTTAGTGGAGCTTGTGTGGTTAACCGACATACTAACATGGACAAGTAAGGGTGGCAAACTGTGGCTTGATGTTTATCATAGATCAATGGAGTGTGTATGGTTAACCGGCACATTGATTAGGTGATATATGACATCAAGAGTACCAAGCACATTTGCATGGTTATTCATACATTTTTTGTGATCCTCGGTATCCCAGTCACAAACTTAAAGGGCATAATCGAGATTTAAACATGTCATTTAAAAGTTTAATGAATCTCAAAAGAATTTAGGAATTTTAATCCAATTAAAACTTAATAATCAATTTCGTTTTTCATGGTGGAAATTGGTAAATCGTCATTCACCTGCCTTCAAATATTTTGCAATTGGATTACGGCATCCCTCTTCCGAATTGTAAAATATTGTATTGGGTCCTAGCTTTAATATTTCATTTGGGTGTTATATTAAGGACTATTATCTAATCTAAACTTTGTCTTACTTTTTCAGATGTCTTCCAACACTGCTTCTGGCTCAAACCCTACTAGCTCTTTCTCCTTAACGAACTTGTGTGGGAGAGTTATCTTTGGTGGTTCCAACTTCAATGATTGGATCTGGAACATCATCATGGTTACTCGTTATGAGGACAAGGAATATGTCCTCCACAGAGAGCTTAAGTAAATTAACGAGTCTTTTGCTACTCCTGAGGAGATTGTTGAGTATAGGACTCATGAGAATGATGTCACTAAGGTATCTTTTATCATGTTGGCCACTTCAAATGATCGCGGGAAAGTGAGTGTTTGATCGTGCAGCTCTTCATGTTTTATGTGATGATTTCTAGGAATTACTCTGATGACAAACTATTTTGAAAACAATTTGTAATAAATTGTGTTTTTAGATGTTTGAAAAAGTTTTAAATTTTTGTGAAATTTATGGATGTTACATGGGGATTGTAAAATACATATGCGTTTACACTTTACAGTCAATAGAAGGATTGATGCGTCGGCTTGAATCCTGTGTTGCCGTAAGAGAGATTAGTTCCTTCAAAGTCGGAATTGAACACCGAAGATTGTTAGCTTTAGAAATTGGAGAAGTAAGATTCTGATAGAAAAACAAGATCTTTTAGCAGCGGGAAACGAAAAGAGGATCGAAGGAGAATAGATCGTTGTTTTTTCATCCTTTTCAATCCTATAGATTCATCTATGAACAAATGAAGGAGGTGGGTCACTTTGGGTCAAGGAAAGTGGGGTTCATAAATGTGTATAAGGCATTAATAAATGAGGGGCAAAATTGTGACGGACTACCCCTTCAAAACTTCCAAAATGACGTAATCGACCCGGCAAAAATTAGTTCGTTCCCTCATAAAGCCAAGAAAATTATTTAGGGACTCAAAAGACCAACCCTAAAAAGTTGGTAGGACATTTGTGTCATTTACTCTTAATTTTACTTAAATTTATGGTTTTCTTTTGAATTTTGTTTTGGTATATATAAAATTAAATAAAAGAAACGTAGCAATTGATGGATATTTATACTAGTTAAAATACACAGCTAGGTTAACTCCATCTCTAACCCATTAGAATGTTTAAATTTTAATAGGATGGACGGAAATTACAGTTTGAAAAACACTAACTGGATACAATATAACTTAGAAGCAGATATACTAGCTTCAACTCAATCAAACGGTTTCAAATGCGTTTGAAGAGACAGAACATTAAAAGGTGTTTGAATACTGTAAACACGTCCAGTAGATCAATGGAAGTTGACGTTGGCTCGATATGTCAACCCTAAGTTCCAGTTAGCAGGGGCGACATTGTAAGCAGTGATGGTCTGTTTTGTGGTGTATGAAGTTAATCTGAAGGAGAGGGCTTGTCCCTTAAGAGTAGCAAAAGCTTGGTACGACGCACCCCAGTTATGACTCATGCTCATCCAACCTGTCTTTGTCCCTTTCACCCACATCTGTTTGATATCTCCAGCACCAGCAACATTCATCACATAAACCAACAGCCAATACCCATTTCCTTGAAAAGAGAATCTGATGCCTCCTTTCCTAATAGCATTGCATGGTACCCTAAAGCACAAAAAATGTAATTAGCATGCCCGTAGAATACATATCAAATTAAGTTAATTTGTTCATCTTTGTGCATCAAAAGTTATAAAGTAGAAAAGCTTGATGCTTGCTAGTATGGGAGCAGAAATTCACCTGCGGTACATGACAGGGACAATGCCTGCCTTCCACTGAGCAATTTTCATGAACGCAGGCTTGGCCATGTCGAAGTGGGTTCTGGGAGGATTACACCATCCTCCGTTGTTTGAATCCTGTGACCAGTTAGGCGGGCAGAGGTTGGTGGCAGTAACGGTGGTGTATCCTTTGTAGCACCATGGAGATTGGACACACCGTATTTGGTAACATTGACCACAGGCGTAACCTTCGCTAAAGATGGTTGTGCTCAAAGCAGCTGTATCCGTTCCGTATCCATTAGTTATCAAGTTTCCATATCCACAAGCACCACCTGAAATATATATATCCAAAAATGTTATATTCACTTGATAGTAAAACGGGTATATGATAGCTAGAAGATACTAGCTTTAAGCCATGATATTTACCCATGGTTTCAGATGCACTCTCATCCCCATAAAATGTCGCATGGGCAAGGGTCCATGGACTCGGTACGTAGCCATGGTAGACAGCTTCGCTAGGTTTCACAAACCAGGAGAAGGCAAGTGTGATGATGCTAAGGATGAAGAAAAACCTTGGTGGATGATGAAGTGAAGCCATGGTGACTTTGAAGTTGTGAACTTTTTGTACAAGTGCTGCTTATCGACTTCACTAATTCACGAGCTATTTATAGCACCCAAACACTAACGACATAATGTCCGGAGTGGTTGCCCTTTGTGGCCCTCACGAAGGTTGACATTCGTAAGTCAACGTAATTGATTACATTTTCTTAATACTATATATCAATCCAAGTTCATCCTAACATACATATATTCCCTCAAGTAAAAAAACATTTCTCATATATAGTGATATAGAAAATTGACAGAACTCAAAGTAAATGATCGATGATAACATTAGTAACAAGCTAATACGAAAATTTTACATTCAGTGACTTGTTTTTTTATTTTATTTTGACCGGCACATTTAGTGACTTGTTAAGATATTGAACGGTTGCTAATAAGATTAAGAAATATTTTTAAGATGAATATATTAGTACAACAGTATTTTACTGTGTATGAATGAAATCCCACGAAATTCGATGACAACGTGCTAGCAAGTTGTTTTCTAGTTTGTTTGGCTAGAAAAGTCTCAAGAAATGAAATATTTAACACTTAGATTATCATACAGAAGTTGAATCCCTAATCTGCGATTCATTATAACAACGCTAACGCTAATAATGGATTTAAGAATCTCGTTGGAATTGCATGTTTAGTGGTTGAAAGATTTTCTGAACCACGTTTGGTTATATAGCCGCCGACTGTTCGTATATTTGGAATTTATCACCTTACCGAAGGCAAGTGATACATACATAATATATATACCATATAATTTAAGAAGATTCTAGGCCAATGGCGGGTCCTGACAGAGCTCTATTTATGAATATAACATCTTCTGACGCACCTTTGTTTGCAGTCTTGTTCGGTTGTGGTGATTCTTCGGTTGGTTGTGGTTATTAGGCTCGTGGGTGTGGGCTCAGCAACCTTAGCGACCAACGCACACCGGGCCGACCCTTCGACGTGCAGAGCTTGGCTCAGCATCAAGGTTTATATATGCCGAGTATTGATGACCATCGGGAAGTTAGGGGTAGCTGGCAACGGCTATTTCCATTTAATTTTTTTTTTCCTTTTTTTTTTTAAAAAACCTTCTATAAATATTACAACTTCAACATATTTTAACTTGTAACATCAACTTACAACTCAAATATACTCTCTCAAAATGTCTTCTTCGTCATCTTCATCAAGCATGTTTGATGCCTTGTTTGAAACATCTATAGAGATTATTCAGGAGGCGGAGCAGCTGATCGAACGATTACAGGAAGAAAATGATGAGAATGCTCGCCGGAGGAAGAGAAGATACATACAAAGATTTCGTGAGGCGGCCAATGATTGACTCATGCAAGATTATTTTGTGGATGATGCCAACTTTATAGTATAATATTTTCATCATCGGTTCCGTATGCATAAATCTCTGTTTTTGTGTAAAGTCAACGACGTCACGACAATGTGTCTATTTTTTCAACAACATCGAGATGCTAGAGGTACAACTGGTTTTAATCCTATACAAAAATGCACCGCCGCACTTCGTCAATTAGCATATGCCACTTGCCCCGATGCACTAGAGGAGAACCTTAGGATGTCCAGACGTGCTGCAGGAACTAACCTTCACAAATTTTGCAAGTATGTCATGAGATTATATGGTCCACGATATATGCGCAAACCTACTTGTAGTGACATCCAACAATTGTATGCTCATCACTCAAACGTGCACAACTTTTCTAGAATTTTAGAAAACCTAGATTGCCTCCACTGGGCATGAGGTTGTTGTCCGAATGCCCATAAAGGGTAATACACCTGAGGCGATCATGGTTATCCAACAGTTATACTTGAAGCGATTGCGTCACAGGATATGTGGATATGACATGCATTCTTTGGCTCATCTGGCTCCCTTATGACATCAATGTTATTAAAATGTCTTCGTTACTTGACGACATGTATAACGAGACTGCACCAGACTCTTATTTTCATGTAGCTGGAACATCGCATAGGAACGTGTATTCTCTGGTAAATGGGATCTATCCGGAGCGTGCTTGTTTTGTGAAGTCATCGTCTTGTTGAAATGATCGGAAAAGGTTGAAGTTTAAGAGAGCTCAAGAGCTGGTGAGAAAGGATGTTGAACGAGCATTTTGAGCTTTGAAAAAACGTTCGCATATTCTTAAATATCATGCGCCGTATATGGAGGAGAAGAAAATGAGCGAAGTGATGTATACTTGTATCATATTGCATAATATGATTCTCGAAGACGAAGGAAATGCAATATGTGAGTATAACGAAAACGAGACCATTCCACCGACACCAGCATTTGAGGTTGGAAGCGTGGAGTACATGTCGAGGAGGGCATTAGTTAATGATGTTGAGACGCGTCATGTTCTTCGTAAGGACTTAACGGAGCATATTTGGAACGTTAACCACATCGATCTTAACACGGAACCAGGTCGACGATTTGGAAGGTCAATTTTCCGATGAAGATGTTCTTTAGGTCTATCTAGGTTTTGTAATTTTAGTTTGTATGTTTTTAATTTCAAATTCTATTTTTTTTGGTGTGTTTGTTTTTATTTTGAATTTCTATTTTTTTTTTATTTTAAGTTTAATGAATTTTTTGTTTTTAAAAATTCTTATGTTTGAAAGATTTATTTTGTATATTTAAAAAAAAAATAGGTAGCATGACAAGTATGGCAACCCGTGCCTACAAAATGACAACTTTTGGTAAGAATGTGGAAAGTGTGATGTAGCGCCTACGTGGACACTGACAAATGTGGCACCACACCCATCAGCCTTATGGCTTGTATTTTGGCCATTTAATGGCATCTTGTGATCTTCCGGTGGCCGTTTTTTGTTGTTCGCATGTTGTCAAATTCATTGTGTCTCCAAACTTACATTGTAACTAGTTTGGTTGTTCAACTTGCTGCTTATACTAATTTAGTATTGTTGTTTGTTGTTTGTATAAAGAATACATTTGGTTTATCATTTATAATTATTGGATATGTAGTAGTGTTTGAGATGGGTTCTCAAAATCTTTGATTAGTGATGGGTTCATTTATGGAAGCAACATGTTTACTTGAAGCCATCTGAACTTAACAATATTGACATAGCTTAATGTACAAGAAGGTATTAACATGTCACAGCTATATTTTTTCTTGCTTTTGTAGGTATTGGTATAGTTTTTTTATCGTTTGTTTGTGTGTATCATAATTCCATGGAAAGCGTATCTTTGCTACCATCAAGAAGACTCTAATTCAGAAGTTTGAGGCATTTTTGAAAGAGGGAAATGTGTATGCTTTTTCAAATTTTTTTGACGGTGATAACCATACCCATTTAAAAATGAAAAACACATGTTTAAAATTAATTTTCACAAACACATGTATGTTAGAGCCATATCATCTAGATTCCCTTGTAATCCAAGTTCTTTTTGTTTTGTGAAGTTTTTAGACATTATTTGTAATGTCGCGAATTTTAAACCAAATTTTTCTTTTTAAAATATAATTAAACAACCCTGAAACAATCGATCTTTTCAAAAGTACATAGAAATCCATTTGTTCAAATATCATAAAACATAGTATCAAATTAGAGTCATATCATAAAAGCACCAGAACCCTCAAAAAATCCAAACATCGATGGGAGTATAGTCATGTCGCGCCCTTTTTTTCTCACCGAAACAACCTGAAAAACATTTAACTTTAAAATGGAAGCACAAAGCTCATAACCAACACCTTACTAAGCTTGTAGGTACACAACTATCATCCGATCTGACCTACAAGATTCCAACTATCATTTTGCTCGGGAATGTAGGTTCATAACTAACACCTTAATGGGCTTATATGTAGACACACACCATCCCATCTAACTTAAAGGTTTCCAACCATCATCCTTTGTTGGGATGTAATAACCAACACTTTGTGGATCTGTAGGTACAAAACCATCATCCCAATTAACTTGAAGGCTTCCAGTTATCATCCCTAACACCTACATACTAATTATCGTAACAAAAGACAATTATAATATAATCCCACATTTATAAAATAATAGTACACAAACATCCTACCACACAAAAGACATATAATGTAACACATAGTATAGTAAGAAAAGTCACATGAAGCTAGTAACATAATTTTTAAGTCTTTGTTGAAGAAACAGCTAGCACAAACCACCTAATACCCAAACAGAGGTAAAACCTCAATCTTTAACTCATATCCATCAAAACTTGACCAAAAGTTAAACTGGTCAAAAAGTCAATGGTGAATGTTCAAAATCAAAGTTAACAGTCAACGCACTGACGTGTAGCACCCATAGATGGATGTGTCGTGTCCACTAAAGTAAAAATCCGTGACGATATAAACCACATCACGTCCAAGGATAGACGCGTCGCGGATACTATGTAAACCCATTTCTTTATTAACTACTTAATCAGTTAGGTCAGAGCCTGTAACTTTCCAGAAACCATCTAATGAGGTTCTTAATGGATAAAGTTTCCAAATTTATACACATACAAGCCTCTAACAACTCAGACACTAACCCTAGATCTTTAATGAGCCGAAAAGGCTAAAAACTTGTTGCATGGTTCAAAGAGTGCTCATGCATGCTCTCTTTTCATATCTATAAGTCCATAGAAACCATTCAACATCTCAAAAGCCTGGAGTTTTCCAAACTCCAAAAGAAAAGGGACCAACTAGAACAAAAATGTTCCAAAACAATACTAAGTTCTATATCTATGGAGAAAACTCATAAGGTTGAAGATTTATTACTTACAAAGTAATATGAAGTGACAAGAAGGTTAAAACCTAACTAGATCTTGCTTCTTTTCACCAAATACGCCTTTCTTCTTCTTCTTCTTCTTTTTCTTCTTCTTCTTCTTCTTCTTCTTCTTCAAGGCACAATAAGTACATGAATCAAGGAAGGGGATAGGGTTTAAGCTTCCGAGATTTTCTATAGGGTGGAGGCAGATAACAAATGAAACCCGAATAGTTAGTGCCTTTAAATAAGGCCCAATGCCTGAGATATGTGTTTGGATTGATTGCGGCGATATGTCACACTTTAGTTGAGACATGTTGCGTCTAACATGACTTTGTTGGATTAAGGTGTCTATGCTCATAAGTAAAATAGTATAAACTTGAAATTAGAAGAAAATTCCTTTTGAGTTGTCCTCATAACCAGAAATTGCTAAAAATAATATTAGGAGAGAGAAAGAGAGAGAGTGAGAGAGGAATTTTGTTAATGTATTATGTGATTAATATATTAATTGAGAATAGATAATTGATATGTTAATTTTTTATGTGATTAATAAATTAACATAAGATTAATAGTTAAATAATTGATTTGTTAATTTACATATTTAATAAATTAATAAGAATCAATTAGAATTAATTAATTATTAATCTGGAATGTATCTGAAATTAATTTGGTATTAATTGGAATTAATTAAAGATGTAAAAGTTGAGTTGTAATTATTCAATAATTGAACAAAAGAAACAATTTTAGAAACCTCTCCTCTATGGTTTTTGGAAACCTCATGGTTGCATAAAAGAAAAGGAATTGAATTAGGATTAAATCTATTATTTAATCAATTCAGATTCTTCTTTGCTTGCAACTTACCTAAACTATATAGAACCCCAAGGTCGTCAATTTTCATTCATAACCTTCCTAAGAAGCATAGGAACGAAACTTATATCCCATATTTTTTCTCCTCTTCATTCTAGGGTCTTTAGGGTTTTAGGTGTAAGCCATTAGACACATTAGATTTATGGTACTTGTTTCCAAGGTTTTTCCAGAAGGATATTGGTGTGATTATTTGCTACAATTATCAAGAGGTACGTAAACCAAAAATCTATGTGAATTTCGATTATTATAGAGTTCTCTTAGGTTTCTTGATGTTCATAGGTTATTGCTATCAATATATAAAACTTAGATCCAAATAGGTTGCATGTAAACTTAAGGATTACATTTTTCTACTACAAGTTTTAATTATATCCTATAAAACATATCAGTGGTATCAAAGCCATAGTTTTCTATTTGATTATGCGTAATAGTGAATAGATCAAAATTAGGGTTTCTAGAAATTAAACCCTAATAGCCTCGGATTTTCGATTTTGTTAAGGTTTCTTGAAACCCTAGCCTCATTCTCTCTATTTTCAAATTTTGGGAGTTACTTTAGGGTTTTACCTTGTTTCCTTAACTATTCTATTAATAAAAATAATTCAAATAATTATTTAATCCCTAGATAATTTAATTAATTTAATTAATTGGTTAAAAAAGATAAATATAAATCATAATTGGTTTCATATTAATTAACAAAAAAAGTTTAATTTAGATAGTTAATATTTAAACCCTGTATTTTGAAAAGTTTTAAAATACACCTTATATATACTATTAAAAGTTTAATATATTATATGAATAAGACAAGTCAGTCAATTTGCTAGTACGCGTCATTCAAAAATCAACATTATAAGGGGCATATAAGGAAGCGGCCTATAAAATGATTGATATTGGGTGCTCACTTTTACCCAACGCTCTGTTCTATGGTGGAGGGCCGTTAGCCCAAAACATTTGAAATGACAAAATCTCATTGAAAGTATAATTATATAAAAGTGCTAGAATCTTTTTAAAACATCTCACTCTAGTTACTTTAGAAAAAACGCAAAAAGTATGCTAATCCATGAAAACGCACATCATGTGTGACATCCCCAATTTCGCGGCTAGAAAAGACTGATTTGTTTATTTTTTATTTGAAATCGTACTATCCTTTTAAAGAGATATGTTGCGGAATTTGTTCTCAAAAATATGATAAGTAAATTATCAAAGTATTCCTAAGGGAATGGGTTTTCATTATATTAGAAATGTTGGGATGTCATTGTCAATCAAGTACATAAGCATAAACATAAATACTACATGCCTTACAACATCTATTATTCTAATGGCCTATAATCCATAGATCTCTCATCATATCAACACTCTTATGCTCTTTTGCCACTATATGTAATACATGAAACTGAGCAGGTCAAGCTTGGTAACCTGGTGAGCACATATGGTTTTCAACCCACAATAATTAAGTTTATTAATTTTATCAAATCATTCAACCCGATTACCCATTCCCATTATCTTCACTTTGTGTCTGATGGAACCTTGCTCTTGATGAGACCTCGCTTCTGACTCTGGGATGGGACCTTCTTGGTTGCCTGGATGTATCTGCAAGATCACAAAGAACAAGGGCCATCAGCCCCTTCCCGGGAGGAGTTCCCGGGAGAACGCTCCGACAGTCAAGTTAGGATGGCTTTAGGGTTTGTGTTTGTTCTTTCTAGATCGGTTGAGGAGCTTACCTCGCTAGTATGAGAGTGCCCGGTTCTAGGGCTTGGATGCAACTCTTCTGTGCTGCCCTAGGCACGCCATCAAGTCCCCCAGTCTAGTAGTCGTAGCGTTATAGCGCTAGTTACAGCGTTCTGGACTTAACTGAATGACGTGTGCTCGTTTTTCTTTATCCGTCGCTCCGTTTTTAATGGTGACGTGACTGTTGGCAGTTACATCATCACATCAGTCATTTAAATGTCCCGCCTCTTCTTCTTCTTTAAGAGGGTCTTTGCACAGTTTCTTTTGCTTCCTCTGTTCTTCTTTTCTTTTCGTGTTCATTCTTCTTTCCCTCTTATGGCTAATCTTCCTGGGATCGTCCCTTCTTCTGCCGAGTACCGAAAATTGGAGGTCACGTATGGCTTATCCTCCTTAGAAGGTGTGGAATTTCCCTCTGTTGGCTCTAGTATCTCTTCTCCCCCCAGGAAAAATTGGGGTTTTCCTAAAAACCCTGGATGCTGGCATACGATTGCCTCTAACATATTTCCAAGAGGAGGTTCTTTAGAAGGATGGATGTAGTCTTCAGATGTTGACCCCTAACGCGGTTAACAAAGTGGTTGCCTTCGAGATGATCTGTAGAGCCAATGGGTATGTTCCCGACTATTTCGTTTTCAAGTTCTTTTTCCGGTTCTGCCTTATCGGTGACAAGTGTACTTTTTCGGCCCGTCGAGGGGGGCATGCCTTAGTTCTTGATGGGCATACCCTCAAGAATTGGCAAGACAAGTGGTTGTGGGTGAATCAGGAACTGGTTGGGAGTGGTCGTTACCATGCCAATACTTTCGCCAATACTGTCCCCAAGCTCTTTCCTCACAATCAAGAAGCCGCCGATTACCTGAAAAGTGTGCAAGTAACCGCTGAAGATTACTCCGAAGCGATCCTGTCCGGGGTAGGGATGAGCCCCTCCTGGAGGCGGCATGGCAAGATGGTGGTGTTCTACTCCGTCGTTGATGGTGAGTGTTGCATTTTCTCTCTTTATTTTACTTTTGGTGTTTCTTTTAACCGCCTCCATGTGACTTGCATTTCATTCTACTTTTCTTTAGGTGTTGAGTCTTCCTTATCCATGGATGAGGTATTGCGTAAACGCTATCGAGGCAAAGTAGAGTTTCGTGAGGTGGATCTGTTCGAGCATCTTCCCCCTCCTCGTCGGGCAGATCGTCTCAACACCCCTACTCCTCCAGTCCCTCCAGCGGGCTCGTCAGCGCCTGGTGGAGATCCGTTGTTTGCCCGCCCAATTTCCTCTGTTATGCCAACGGGTGGTGTTTCTTCCTCTTCCCCGGAGGACTGTGAGGACAGCAAAGAGGGTATTATTGCTGACGTTCGGCGAATGCAGGCGAAACGGAAGGCTATGCAGGCGATGGGTGAGCCGGTGACTGGCGCTCCTCCCGCCCCCAAGAGAGTGCATACTAGGCGCAGCTTTTCTCGCCTGCTGAGCTCGATGAGTTCCACGCCAGTAAACTCCATCTCTGCTGGCGTGGTTGTGATTCCCGATGATGACGTGCAACAGTCTGAGGGGGTCAATCGGGCGACTGAACAGCCCGGTCTTTCAGATTTTTCTTCAATCCCTTCTCCAAGTGCTCCGTTTGTCCCCTCCAAGCTTTCTTCCCCAAAAGGCTTCAACCCCCCCATGCCAGTTACAGTTTCCACAGATGGTGGCCCCGGTGATGGTGCTTCTGGGTCGGCGGTTTTTGTGCCATCTTGGGATCTTCGCAATGATTCTCGTCTTTCTGTTCGTGCTAATGCCTTGGAGTTCTCGCGCCATGCCTTCCCTCCAGCTGCAGTGGGGGATATGGATGCGATGGGTAGCCCGGCCCTTTCTCACAACATGGCTTATGCTGCGGCACAAGCGATGTTCTATCTTGTTGCAGGTTCCCGGCGCATCCATAGCCTTGGTGAGATGGAGGCCGCTCATGCCACCTGCGGGTCACGTGTGGCAAGCCTGGAGCACCGTCTGGGTGAGCTTGGCGATGATCTTTGCTCCACCGAAAAGAAATGAGAATTGTTGGCGTCTGATAAGAATGTTCTTGATGAGGTTAGGGCTGCATTAGAGGCCAAGGTTGATTATCTCACTCAAATGAATGAAGGCTTAATGATCGAGGTTGAAAGTCTCGAGTGTGACGTCGTTGACCGTGACAAGCTTGTGTCGTCGCTGCAAGCAGATGTGTACGCTGTTCGTCGAGATTTGGATTGGCTGTTGCGAATTGGTGTTGTGCGTATCGTTGATAAGCTGATAGAGCATCCTGAATTTACCAATGCTATCAGTCTTATCCGCCATGCTGCATATGTGGCCGGGGTTGTATCTGTCCAGAAAACTTTAAGTGGTGGTGAAAGTAGGGAGGCGGGTGCTAGTTTGCTGTCTGTCGGGCCTGTGGTTAACGTAAGTGATGCTCTCTTATCCTTTGCTAGTATGGATCACGCAGGTCTGTTGGGTCTGGGAGAGATGGGTATTGATGGTTTACGAGAGTTGTGTTCTTTTGGTTCAGAGGGCACTCCTGAGGATGCTGCGATTCGTGAAATGGTGCTTGTGAATGACATTGGTATGGGAGGGAATGGTAAAGATTGTGGTGCTAGTGGTGATGGTCGAGCAGGTGCTGGAGATGGTGATGGTCGAGCAGGCGTTGGAGGTGGCGATGTTGATGAGGTGGCAGATGATAGGGAAGTTTCTGATGGGTTGGCTGGGAAAGTGAGTGCGGATGATGTTGTGGAGGGGGTTGTGGTTGGTGATAAGTCTGTTGGTGATGGTTCGAAGCCGTAATATTTCCTTGTTTTGTTTAGACTATGTGCTTTTCTTTGCAATGGTTGAATTGCCCAGAACAATTTTTTTTCTTTTATATGTATGTGTTTGATATGCACTAAGCATTATCTATTATCTCCTTTTGTGTTTTGTGCTTGGCTTATTCGTTTATTGCCTATTGCTCAAGATGTGCCAAATATTTTGCCTTGTTTGTTATTATTGACACGCTAAGTGTTCACATTGAGTGCGCTTAGCACTCAACATTCAATCGTTGGAGATTATTACACTAAGTATGAGAAATCAGCAATTGCATTACTATTTAACCGCGGGTTTTTTAAATACACTGAGTATTAAGCTCATGTCGTTTATGCATGAAATTTTATATATGTCGAGTCCTAAACTCATGCCTTTAAATATAGGAATACACTGAGTATCAACTCTCATGTCACTTAGCATGGATAAATGTACTCTAAGTACTTCTAAGGTGCAATATACTCAATGGGATATCAACCAACTAGAGTTACATCTTTCCTCTTCCTTAGAAAAAAATATTTCTTTAGGTTCCTAGCATTCCATGTTCTTGGAATGGGTCTTCCTTCCATCGTCTCTAACACATATGCCCCGTTCCTGTTTGTCTCTATGACCCTGTATGGGCCTTCCCACGTTGGGCCTAGCTTTCCCTGGGGTTGTGCCCGACTGGCCTCATTTTTCCTCAAAACATACTCGCCCACTTTGAAGGCCTTCTCCTTTACCCTTTGGTTGTAATACCTTTCTGTTGCATGTTTATACGCAGCTTGGCGTACTCCCAACTCTTCGCGCTTCTCCTCTAGGATATCTAAGTTTATCCTCAGGCCTTGTACGTTGCTTTCCTCATCTTGGTTGGCCACCCTTAGCGTATTCACTGCCACTTCCATGGGGAGCATGGCTTCAGTCCCATATGTCAAGCTGAAAGGGGTTTCCCTTGTGCTTTTCCGTGGTGTAGTCTTGTATGACCATAGCACCATTGGTATCTCCTCTGCCTAATTCCCTTTTGCTTTGCCCAACCTCTTTTTGATCCCATTGACAATGGTTTGGTTGGACACCTCCGTTTGACCGTTCGCTTGGGGGTGTGCCACCGATGTGAAGCGTTGGCTTATCCCTTTGGCAGTGCACCATTCTCTGAACGGGTTCTCAGCGAATTGCAAACCATTGTCACTGATGAGAACCTTAGGTGTTCCAAATCTTGTCATGATGTTTTTCCACACAAATTTTATCATATGCCTCCCAGATATGCATGCCAATGGTTTAGCTTCAATCCACTTTGTGAAGTAATCCACGGCTACCACCATATACTTCAACTTCCCTGGTGCTTCTGGGAACGGACCCACTATGTCTATGCCCCACTGGTAGAAAGGCCATGGGCTGGATATGTTGCTTAGCGGTGCCGAGGGTTCCGCCTGGACTGGGGCATAAGATTGACACTCCCCACATTTCTTGGTTACTTCTACTGCGTCTTGATGTATCGTTGGCCAGTATACCCCCATTCGTAGCACCTTTCCTGTTAAAGCCCTCGCTCCTTCGTGTGCGCCTACCTGCCCTGAGTGTGATTCCTGCAATATCTCTCTCCACTTGGCTTGATCTAAACATTTTAGCCATGGAGACGTGAACCCCTTCTTGTACAACTCCCCATTCACCATTGCGTATGAGGGAGCCTTTATACGTATTTTTTTGGCTTCGTCATGGTCGTCCAGCAACACCCCTCTCTGGAGGTATTCCCGGAACGGCGTCATCCATGTGGGTCTGGCGGGGGTCAGGATGTTCAACTGCTGTCCATCAATGCTTCTCTCCCGGAGCACCTCCACTAAAACTTTCTTTGACAGGTGGTCGAAACAAGTGGACGCTAGCTTGCTCAAAGCGTCTGCCCTCTTATTCTCACTTCTGGGTATCTGCTTGATTGTAAATTGGCCGAATAATCCTACCAGTTGCTTTACCATCTTTACATACCTTCCTATTCTTTGGTCTCTTACCTCAAAACTCCCATTGACTTGGTTCGCTGCTAACCTTGAGTCGGTTAGTGCTGTTACAGCTTTCGCACCCATTTGTTTGCTGAGTCGCAATCCTGCGAGCAGTGCCTCATACTCTGCCTCGTTGTTCGATGTACGGAAGTCGAAGCGGAGGGCGTAGGTTACTTTTTCTCCTTCTGGACTAGTCAGGATCAACCCCGCCCCTGAGCCTTCCCTGCTGGACGCTCCGTCCGTGTACAGGGTCCATGAACCATCGCCGGTAGGGGCCTCTTCAACTACCCATACCTTTTCTTTCGCCGGATTCCCTCCGTCAGGAATTTCTAGTAAGAAATCAGCCAATGCCTGCCCTTTGATACTTGTTCTTGGGCGGTAGTTTATTTCATGCTCTCCCAGTTCAATTGCCCACTTGGCCAGCCGACCCGACGTCTCCGGCTTAAGCAAGATCTGTTTAATGGGGTAGCTTGTGAGTACCTCGATTTGATGTTCCTGGAAGTATCACCTTAATCGTCTCGCAGCGTAAATAAGTGCCAGCACCAATTTTTCCAGCGTGGGATAATTGAGTTCTGGTCCTTGCAGCGCTCTGCTAACAAAGTATATCAGTCTCCGCTCTCCTTCCCTTTCCACAGCCAATACCAATGATATCGCTTCACCTGACGTCGATAGATACACTTGTAATGTTTCTCCCAGGATGGGGGTTGCCAGGGTCGGCAGCTTGTGCAGTGCCTCCTTGATTCTCTGGAGCGCCTTTTCAGCTTCATTCGTCCACTGGAAATTGTTTTTCTCGATGCATCCGTTTAAGGTGTGGAACAGTGGCATAGCCTTGTCGGCAGATTTTCAGATGAACCTACTTAGAGCTGTGAACTTCCCGTTCAGACCTTGTGCATCTCTAAGAGAGTTTGGGGTTGGCGTCTCGATGAACTCGTCGACCTTGACCGGGCTGGGCTGGACGCCTTGTCTAGTAACATAGTAACCCAAGAATTTCCCCTCTTCCACTCCAAACGTGCATTTGGTTGGGTTTAGTTTCATCTTGGTTACCTCTAATGTTTTGAAAGTCTCTTCGATGTCTTGCAGCATTTTTTCTTCATTTGGGCTCTTGATCACCATATCATCTACATATACCTCAATATTCCTTCCAATTTGCTTGGCGAATATCGAGTCAACTAGCCGTTGGTATGTCGCCCCTGCGTTCTTTAACCCGAAAAGCATCTTGGTGTAGCAGAACGTGCCATGGTCTATATAGAAGGCTGTTTTCTCTTCGTCTTCTTTGCTCATCAATATCTAGTGATACTCTTTGTATGCGTCCAAGAAGCATTTTAGCTTGTATCCCTGTAGCGACTCTACCTTCTGATCAATTTCCAGGAGTGGGTAGCAATCTTTAGGGCATGCCTTGTTTAGATCAGAAAAGTCGATGCACATGCGCCACGACCCATCCTGCTTACGGACCATAACTGGGATTGTGATCCATGTTGGGAACGTCGCCTCCCTTACTATTCCGGCCTCCGTCAGCTTAGGCAATTCTGCATTGATCGCCCTGTTACGGTCTCCTCCTTGTACCCTTTTCTTCTGCTTAACCTCTTTTACCCCCGGTTTGATCATCAGCTTATGTTCGATGACCTTCCTTTCTAGCCCCACCATATCCGTGAAGGTCCAAGCAAATACATGTTTGTAGCGTTTGAGCAGGTCAACCAGTGCCCTTCTTGTGTGGCTTGGGAGGTTGCTTCCAACATCGATCGACTGATTGGGATATCCCTCATTGATTACCTCCTTCCCTTTTGCCAAACTGCCCCTGGGCCTCTTGGGCCCTTTGGTTATTTCTGCTGGCTTCATAATCGTATAGCACCGCAATTCTCTGCACGGAGTGGCCAAAATCGTGGCTTCGCCCTTTGGTGTGTCGAATTTCATGATCCGATGCATGGTTGAAGGTACGGCCCCTAGCTTCAAGAGGGCGGTCCTTCCCAAGATGATGTTGTGTTCCGCCGAGTGCCGAATGACCACAAAGTCTATTAGGGCGGTCTTCTTCCGCTGCTTGTCGTGGCTAGTGATTGTTAAGGGGAGGTGGATCATGCCCAACGGCCACAGGCTGTGGCCAGTGAATCCCACCAGCCTACCCGTCGTAGGTCGAAAATTGTCTTTCTAGCGATCCGGGAGAAGCCGGAAGCAATGCTTATATATGATGTCTGCTGAGCTCCCGGTGTCGACATAGACCCTATGGATAGTCACGTCTTTGATGGATGCCTATATTATCAGAGGGTTGTCGCCCTTCCAATCGTCTGGCCGAGGATCCTGTATGGAGAACGTGAGCGTGCATGCTGGCGGATTAAAAATGATTTGCTCTCCTCGCTGTTCCTCCCTACTTCTTTTGTTGCGTATCATGAATATCTCCTTGGGCTGAACTCCTTCGCGGAATGGACTCTTGGCGTTCTCAGCATCGAATTTGGCGCGTAGGCTTCGCGCCACCTCCACTAGGTCTCCCTTAAGTTGTTTCTGCTCCATATCCTTCTTTAGCACCGAACAACTAGTTGTATCATGTGTTTTGCTTTTGTGGTATTCACAGTACCGACTCTTAGACGAATTGGCTGGCTGCTGTTTCTCAGACACTGCATATACTTCTGGGCGGCGACCCCGTCTGTCGTCTTTAATAAATGGTCGGAAACGCGGTGATGGTCTTCTTGCTTGGTCATAGTGTCTTCCTCCCCCTCGGAAGTCCGTGTGGGTCGGGTGGTGATGTCTAGTCGCCATAGCCTTCAAGTAGGCCTGCTTGGCTGCCTCACCCTCTTCCTACCGTAGGTACCGCTCCACTCTTTCTTTCAACTCAGCTCGTGTTAGAGGCTTCTTTCCCATGAGTTTTTGCGAGAGGGGCCCAGGCAGGAGTCCCCATGTGAAAGCACCAGCGATGAGCCCTTCGTCATGCCTCGGTACATCCAGCGTAGCGTTTATGAACCTTGTAAAGTATTCTCGAATAGTCTCCCCCTCCCTTTGTTTGCAGCCTATAATTGAATGAGAATCGCCTTTGTATTTACGTAGCTGCATGAAGTTGGTGAGGAAGAGGTATTTGAGCTGAGCGAAGTTTGAAATGCTGCCCGGTTGTAGCGTTTTGAACCATGTGTCGGCGTTGCCATCGAGCGTCGTCGGGAAATATATGCACCAAAACTTCTCATTAAGTTTTAATGACGTCATCGTCCATTCATACGTATCAATGTGGCTATCTGGGTCGGTGGTTCCATTGTACGTTTTAAGCGTCGGGAGCTTCGCAGTGTTTGGTATTTCATAATCCAACAGCTCTTTAACGAACGGAGATGTTACACTCCGGGAAAAACCATCCTGGTTTAGAGCAGTTGACGTCCCTTGCTGGTATTGCGAACTCATTCCATGTTGTAGGGGCGTAAGGTAGCTTAGGCTTGGACCATAAAAGGGGTATGGTTGGAATGGTAACTGGAGGGGATGGCTAGTGGAGAAAGGGTGCATGGACGTAACAGGGTTGATCATTATCGGCTGTTGTAAGCTGTTGTTCGGGGGAATAGTCGGTCCAGTCCATGCTCCGACCGTTGGGTATACGGGTGGTGAGTTGTTCATCATGATTTGCGCCAATGGTGGTAATAGTGTTGCAGAATTCTGTCCACCAGTCGTTTGGAACGATGTAGGTGTTACAAACGACGGTGAAAGGTTGAAAATGTGGCTCGATGGAGGTGCAGTTGAGTGGACTGTCCGCGTCTGTTGCAGCGGCGGCGCAAAGAACGGTGGCGTCTGAAGCTGTGTGGGCGAAAGTAGCTCCACCAGAGTTGCTCTTTGCTGAGAAGACAACGGTTGCGAAATATTTCCGGCGGCTGCTGTAGAACTTCCTTTGCCCAAAACTGGCCTATTGGTCGTTGTAGGCCGTGGCATTTCGTCCAACGTCGCCATGGGACGTGTGGGACTAACTGGTCGTCCCTCGCTACCGTTGGACGCCATTGATGCTTGATTTCGTGCTTTTGTTTGTGTTCTTCGTCTCACAAAGGGATGGCGCCAAATGATGGAACCTTGCTCTTTATGAGACCTCACTTCTGACTCTGGGATGGGACCTTCTTGGTTGCCTGGATGTATCTGCAAGATCACAAAGAACAAGGGCTGTCAGCCGCTTCCCGGGAGGAGTTCCCGGGAGAACGCTCCGACGGTCAAGTTAGGATGGCTTTAGGGTTTGTGTTTGTTCTTTCTAGATCGGTTGGGGAGCTTACCTCGCTAGTATGAGATTGCGTCCTTTTATACCTAGCGCCCCTGCCTGGTCCGTACCAGACAGGATCGCTTTTTTGGGGAGACATGATCAGAGGAGCTGATTGGAGGGTCATGCGCCTTCAACTGTTAGAGCGCTCTCATTGGCTTTGACGGTAATGCTCTGATCCCACTGTTTGTCTCCTGGCCGTACTTTTTTCTTGGAGCGAAGAGCGTCACTTGGCGGGCGCGAGCCTTTCTCCTGGGCGTTCCGCTCCCGGGGGCGCCAGCGGGCACTGAGCCTGCTGGGCTGGATCTGGCTGGTGTGCCCGGTTCTAGGGCTTGGATGCAACTCTGTTGTGCTACCCTAGGCATGCCATCAGTGTCCATAAAGAATATAATTCAAGGGACCTAGCCTAAGGGTCATCAGCAGGATGGCAATACTGCTTAGGGGATTCCTCAGCAACATATATCAGTAAGGCAACCATAAGGAGGATGGTGTACACCGGTGAACATATTGTTCATAAACACCTATAGGTTGCGAGCCTGCCATCGTTCCACTAAACTGTCTAGATAGTCCGTGGTCGTCATTTATACTTCGTTGGATGACTAGACCAGCTTAAACATCGAGGTCTCTCATCATTTTATTTCATCTTTCGTCATCTATTTCATCTATCCATCTTCACCCAACATATTTATAGGTATAAAATACATATACAGTTTAAATCAAGTAAAACATGTATAAATCGTTCATCCAACATAGATATTAAGAACGCATATAATATGCACATATAGCACGTAATTTATATTAAATACTTGATATCTGTGTAAGATGAAAGTAACTATGCATTCACTTGTTAAAGTGATGATTCCCAACTCGGGCAACGCTTCACTTCTTAATAATTTATTTTCCTCCAAGGAAACCTAGTATTATTACCATTAGGTTTTAGTCTAATATTTATCATGACTATTTACGAGCATTATTATTTTATAAGTATTAAACAATACTTTTCAACCACTATGTACACACAGGGGTCATACAGGAAACACCGGAGGGCAGGACCATTTTGGTATTATAGAACTTCTAAAATCCAACAACCCTATGTGGCCCTTCAAACCAGATTCTCCGTACCGCGAGTAGTTAAAAGATATTATAATAACACTTTTTATATTATATTTTATAATATATATATATATATATATATATATATATATATATATATATATATATATATATATATATATATATTGTTTATAAATTCATAATAAAGATAAAAATTTAAACATAAGCTATATTTAAAGCAGGGTAAGCATAGCTCACTTACCGGGAGGTTTGCTAGAAACCAGGCTCTGCGGGGGCAGAACTTTCCGTGTCGAAAAGCTCTTCTTCTTGGAGCCGTCTGGCGCTCCGGGGCTTTCCTCTCGCACTTAGAAGTTACTATAGGTTGGAGGAGGGTTTTAGAAATGTTAGAAAGGGAAAGAAGGGTGAAGGAGTAAGTAAAAGAGACAACCCTCACATCCCTTTTATAGGCTCAGATCTGCGGTTACACTGGGCGCACCCTCGTAGGTATGTTGCGCGTACCTCGGTGCGCAGTGTGTACCAGCTTACACAACGTGTAGTAGAGGATAGATGGCAAGGTGCAAATGCGGTGACGTGGTCGTTTCGGAGCCAAGTGTGCGAGACAGCGAGGGGTGCAGGCTATGTACGCAAGGCCTACCTGTACCCTTGCAATAGCCCATCCCGACTTCTAAATTTAATAAATTTCGCATACGAGTTTCGTTTTCAACATTCTTAATATCCACGCTTAGGTGTCGACGTACTCTACAACTTTCGTTTAGACTCCGTCGGCTAATTTTAACTTTATTTTTAAATTATATTTTTAACACGCCGGGACAGGTAAAGTCTGTTAAAATTTTCATAACTTTGTTGTCTGATGTACGTTTTCGATTGTCTTTTAACAAAGTTCCAACAGTTTGTTTGGATATAAAAAAAAGTATCGAGAAATGAAATATATAACATTTAGATTATTATACATAAGTTTAGTCTCTAATCTAAGAATCATTATGATAACGCTAATCATGGATTTAAGAATCTCGTTAATAGACTTGTTATAACCGGTTCTCTTGCCACATCCACAATATTTGTCACCTCATACTCACCCACCTGACAGCCCCTTTTTCCATCTTCTTGCTCCCAACTCTGTTTTTTCTTTAAAATTATTGCTTTTGGGGATTAGGGTTAAGAAGCTCCTGTCTGACTATGTTCTATCTAATTTTAATGTTTTTTTACAAAGCGAAGTTAAATTTGCATTATTCAACAATTCTATTTAAAAGGTCAAATTTTAGGTTATCTAGATTAGGGATTTATAAGTTTCACGGTAATGATCTTGGGTACTTTATAGGTTTCTTACAAACGACTCAATTAAGTATAGAGATGATACACTTTTCTCAAATCCCAATTGCATAATTGACGATTTTGTTTCTGCTCTTGTGAAGGTCGAATGCAAGTGTATAACCAGTTTGCTTTCCACATTCTGTTTGCTTTTGGGGATTAGGGTTAAGAAGCTCATGTCTTACTATGTTCTAATTTTAATGTTTTCTTACAAAGCGAAGTTAAATTAGCATTATTCAACAATTTTATTTAAATGGTCAAATTTTAGGTTTTTTAGATTAGGGATTTATAAGTTTCATGGTAAAGATTTTGGGTACTTTATAGGTTTCTTATGCACAACTCAATTGAGTATAGATATGATACACTTTTCTCAAATACCAATTGCATAATTGAGGATTCTGTTTTTGGTCATGTGAAGGTCGAATGCAAGTGTATAAGATAGTGAAGGAAGGACTGAAGGATGAAGCTACTGTAGAACTAGCGAATTTCAACAATAAACCACCAGATACACTAATCATTGAGGAGATGCAGGTTCGGATGGAGAAAATGGAAGAGGATTTGCATATTATAAGGGTAGATGACGAATATCCAATCTTATGTGCCAAGGATTTGGATCCTCGTAAAGATGAAAAATCATCTCCTGCTAAAATTGATGTGAAGAAGATCTTCATTCGATCGCGCTTATAAAGAGAGCTTAATCTTGGGATTGTACAATCGACTGGAGGATCGATGCGTCGGCTCGAATCCGGAGGTGCCATAAGAGAGCTTAGTTCCTTCAATGTTGGAAATGAACACCGAAGATTGCTAGCTTTAGAAATTGGATAAGTAAGATTCTGATAGAAAAACAAGACCTTTTGGCAGCGGGAAACGAAAAGAAGATTGAAGGAGAATAAATCGTTGTTTTTCATCCTTTTCGAGTCATGTACATTCCCTATGAACAAACGGAGGAGGTGGGTCAGTGTGGGTCATTGGTCAAGGAAAGTGGGGTTCATAAGTGTGTATGTGGCATTAATAATTGAGGTGCCAAAAATGTGACCGGTTTACCCCTTCAAAACTTCCAAAACAACGTCATCGACCCGACAAAAATTAGTTTGTTCCCCTATAAAGCCAAGAAAATTTTTTAGGTACTCAAATGACCAACCCAAAAAAGTTGCTAGGGCATTTGTGTCATTAACCAAAAGAACGCAACACGATGGATATTTATAGTAGCTAAAATACATAGCTAGGTTAAATCCATCTCTAACCCATTAGAATGTTTTAATTTTAATGGGATGGACGGAAATTACAATTTGAAAAACACTAACTGGATGCAATATAACTTAGAAGCAGATGTACTAGCTTCAACTCAATCAAACGGTTTCAAATGCGTTTGAAGAGATGCAACATTAAGAGGTGTTTGAATACTGTAAACACGGCCGGTAATCAATGGAAGTTGACGTTGCCTTGATATGTCAACCCTAAGTTCCAGTTAGCAGGGGCGACATTGTAGGCAGTGATAGTCTGTTTGGTGGTGTATGAAGTTATTCTAAAAGAGAGGGCTTGTCCCTTAAGAGTAGCAAAAGCTTGGTACGACGCACCCCAGTTATGACTCATGCTCATCCAACCTGTCTTCGTCCCTTTCACCCACATCTGTTTGATGTCTCCAGCACCAGCAACATTCATCACATACACCAACAGCCAGTACCCATTGCCTTGAAAAGAGAATCTGATGCCACCTTTCCTAATAGCATTGCATGGTACCCTAAAATACCAAAAAATGTAATTAGCATGCCCATAGAATACATATCAAATTAAATTAATTTGTTCATCTTTGTGCATCAAAAGTTATAAAGTAGAAAAGCTTGATGCTTGCTAGTATGGGAACAGAAATTTACCTGCGGTACATGACAGGGACAATGCCTGCCTTCCACTGAGCAATTTTCATGAACGCAGGCTTGGCCATGTCGAAGTGGGTTCTGGGAGGGTTACACCATCCACCATTGTTTGAATCCTGTGACCAGTTAGGCGGGCAGAGGTTGGTGGCAGTAACGGTGGTGTATCCTTTGTAGCACCATGGAGATTGGACACACCGTATTTGGTAACATTGACCACAGGCATAACCATCGTTAAAGATGGTTGTGCTCAAAGCAGCTGTATCCGTTCCGTATCCATTAGTTATCAAGTTTCCATATCCACAAGCACCACCTGAAATATATATATATATATATATATATATATATATATATATATATATATATATATATATATATATATATATATATATATATATATATATATATATATATATATATATATATATATATATATATATATATCCAAAAATGTTATATTCACTTGAGAGTAATTAAAACGGATATTTGATAGCTAGAAGATACTAGCTTTAAGCCATGATATTTACCCATGGTTTCAGATGCACTCTCATCCCCATAAAATGTCGCATGGGCAAGGGTCCATGGACTCGGTACGTAGCCATGGTAAACAGCTTCGCTAGGTTTCACAAACCAGGAGAAGGCAAGTGTGATGATGTTAAGGATGAAGAAAAACCTCCGTGGATGATGAAGTGAAGCCATGGTGACTTTGAAGTTGTGAACTTTTTTGTACAAGTGCTGCTTGTAGACTTCACTAATTCACGAGCTATTTATAGCACCCAAACACTAACGACATAATGTCCGCAGTGGTTTTGCCCTTTGTGGCCCTCACGAAGGTTGACATAAGTAAGTCAACATTGATTACATTTTCCTTATACTATGCATCAATCCAAGTTCATCCTAACATACATTCATTCCCCAAGTAAAAAAAAAAAAAAAAAAAATCATATAGAAAATTGACTGAACTCAAAGTAAATGATCGATAATATATACTAACATTAGTAACAAGCTAATATGAAAATTTTACATATAGTGACTTTTTAAGATATTGAACGGTTGCTAATAAGAATAAGAAATATTTTTAAGATGTTCATATTGGTACGACAGTATTTTACTTAGCACGAATGAAATCCCACGAAAGTCGATGAGAACGTGCAAGCAGGTTGTATGCTCGTTTGTTTGGATATAATAATAAAAAAAAGTATATCGAGAAATGAAATGTCTAACATTTAGATTATTATACATAAGTTCAGTCTCTAATCTACGAATCATTATGATAACGCTAATCATGGGTTTAAGAATCTCGTTGACTGCATGTTTATTGGTTGAAAGATTTTTGTTCCACGTTTGGTTATCCTTTGTCGCCGACTTTTCGTATATGTGGAATTTATCGCATTATTGAGGCTACGTGATATCGACATCTAATTTTCGTAGAATCAAGTGATAAATGAACTCAAAATTTAGTAAGAATTTAATCTTAATTATTCCAGTCATAGAGATCAAGTTAATTAGTATGCAATTCATCAATAATTTCTACCCCTGAGATTGTGCGCACAGCAAGGATTGGGCGTTCGATTGGGTTTGATATCGATGAGGAAAATGAGATCCTCATTGAAGCTATGGGCGAGACAGGTGCTTGTAATCATACTCGATGAATATAGTTTCTCTAAATATCCGTGGTCTTGGTGAAACTCGATTGGGTGCAATCCCTTCGTCGTCTTCATAAAACCTCTTTTTTTGGTTTACAGGAAACCCATCTAGACGGGTCTCTTAATCGTGAGATGATTAGAGAATGTTGGGGTGATTACAATTTTGAATTTGCGTATGAAAATGCATCTGGTAGATCAAGTGGGCTGGTATCTATCTGGGACACGAATTATTTCACTTCTTCTGAGATCATTAAATCTCGTTCCTTTTTTATTGTTATTGGTATCTGTTCAGCCTACTCCTGCTCGGTGGCCTTTGTGAATGTCTATGGACCCCAATCCCCTTCTGAGAAACGCAAGCTATGGGAGGAGTTGCTTCTCATTAAAAATTCTCGCTCAGCATGCTGGATTGTCTTTGGAGATTTTAATGTGGTGAGAAGACAGGAGGAGCGTATTAATTCCATGTTTCGTCAATCTAGTGCTAATTATTTCAACAAATTCATCGAATTAGCGGGATTTCATGAACCAAAAATGGGGGGTTTTCGATTTACTTATTTTTCAAAAGTCTGGAGCGAAACTTAGCAAACTAGATCGTTTTCTTATTTGTTCTGAGTTCTCCAAGTTGTTCCCTCATGTATCAGTCACGACTCTACCAAGAGATAAATCAGATCATTGTCCCATTCTACTTTCTCAATCCAAAGCAAACTTTGGTCCCCTTCCATTCAAGCTATTCAATTCCTGGCTAACCAGACAAGGGTTCAATGAAGGGGTTAGCAAGGCCTGTCGTGAATTCATCGGTTTTGGTCCCCCCCCCCCCCCCCCCGACTCGAGGCTATTGAATAAGTTGAAAGCAATCAAAAAGGCGATTAGTGAATGGCGATCTTTGGAGTTTTCTAAGGAATCGGCAAAACTTATAAAACTCAAGGAGGCTCGTATGGATATTGATAAAAGGCTTGATTGTGGCTGTTTTAATGATGTCGATTTGGATGAAAGAACCAGAATTTCAGGAAGAATAGAGGAACTTGAAAGGCTCGCAATCATTGATTTGAAGCAAAAATCCCGGATTAAATGGACAATTGACAGGGATGAAAATTCTTGTTTTTTCCATGGATATGTATCCAACCGATTGAGGAGGAATCACATATAAGGCGTTCTAATTAATGGTGAATGGGCGAGTGATTCGGTGGCCATGAAAGCAGAGTCGGCACGATTTTTTGCTGAAAAATTCAGTGAAAGATGGGCAGATAGAACAAAATTTCACAGCAGTAAATTCAAAATGATTTCTGATGCCAGTTGTGGATTTTTGGAGGAGAATTTTTCTTGTGAAGAGATTAAAAATGCTATTTGGAGTTGTGGTAGCGAGAAAGCCCCAGGGCCTGATGGCTTCACATTTAAATTCTTCAAACGCTTTTGGTCGATACAAAAGGATGATATTGTTGGTTGTGTTAGATATTTTGAGGCATTTGGGTCTTTATCAAGGGGCTGCAATTCCTCCTTCATCACATTAGTTGCCAAAACGAAGGACCCTCTTGTTCTTAACGATTATAGACCCATTATCCTCATTGGGTCTATTTATAAGATCATCTCCAAGTTACTTGCCTCCAGATTAAAATCAGTGATCAGTGAATGCATTGATGAGGTCCAAACGGCGTTTGTGGCTAATAGATACATCTTGGAGGGCCCGCTCATAGTCAATGAAATTTGCTCTTGGGGGAAGGCGAAAAAGAAAAAAATACTTATCTTCAAAGCAGACTTTAATAAGGCCTTTGACTCATTAAATTGGGGTTACTTGGATTCTACGATGTCACAAAAGAATTTTGGAAGTAAATGGAGAATGTGGACAAGAGGGTGTTTGGCATCAACAAAGGCGTCGGTGATTGTAAATGGTCGTGTGACATGTGAATTCCCACTTCAAAAAGGTGTTCGTCAAGGAGACCCGCTCTCGCCATTCCTCTTCATCATGGAAATGGAGGATTTAAATATTGCTATGAAAGAAGCTGTGGAAAAGGGCATTTTCAAGGGTCTTTCTATTCCAAACGTTAGGCCTCCAATGTCGCATATATTCTATGCGGATGATGTGATTTTCTTGGGTGAATGGTCAAAGCATAATATTGATAACCTTGGTCGTATCCTTAGATGTTTTTATGTTTCATCAGGGCTTCAAGTGAATTTTAAAAAATCAAAACTTGTTGGCAGTGGTGTGATCGATCGAGAGGTTGAAAGATAGGCAGCCTCGCTAGGGTGTGAACCAGCTTCCCTCCTCTCTACGTATCTTGGGGTTCCGGTTGGGGCTAATATGAACTTAATAAAAATTGGAAGCCAATTGTGGATAAGTTCAAATCAAAATTATCGATGTGGAAAACAAAAAATTTAAGCTTTGGTGGTAGAATAAAGCTTGCTAAAGCCGTCTTGGGTAATCTTCCCAATTATTATTTAACGATCTTCACTGCCCCAACAGGTATACTTGAAATCTTGGAAAGGATTCGGAGGAACTATATTTGGGGGGGGGGGGGGGGGGGGGGAGGTGAGACCCAAAAGATCAATTAGGTGGCATGGGAGAGATTAATAGCACCACATGATGTTGGGGGTCTCGGTATTAGACCCATAAAAGCTCCTAACATTTCTTTATTATCTAAATGGTGGTGGAAGCTCAAAACTGTTGGATTAGTTTCTAAGCTTGTAACTATATTTAGTAAGTACTTGACCCGGTTGTGCATGGTCCTTTTGGGTTGCCTTCACCATAGCAACTTGACAGGGTGATTTATAAAGAGAGAAGAGATATTATTATATTAATATATTATGAGAATAATATATTAAAGGAATAATAATATTATTTGATTAATGTAAGTCATAAATTAATTAGGAATTAATTTGGTGACTTAAAGAGGTTAATTGAATAAAGCGGCATAAACTGTCAAATGTGTGATAGTTGTGTTTTTGGGCTACGTATCCTTATGGATATTAGGGTTGCCGAATTTTAGGGTTAGATATCTTAAAATTCGTTCAAGCCTCATATCTAGAAGGATCTTTGGATTGCTTAGGGCCTAAGTTATTCAATTAGGGTTTAGGATGTAACCCTAGTAGCTCATAGTATAAATAGACCCTATGGGTGAGGGAAATCGGCCACTCTTGTTAGATTGAAACCCTAGAGCCGATTTCCTCACCTCTCCTCTCTCTCTAAATCATCCTCTTGTTAGTTGGTGTTTGTAAGCCATTAGAGGAGTGACAATTGTGACTCTAAGCTCCAAGATCAAGAAGATTCATGCAAGCAACTTAAGGTATTCTTCCAGATCTGATTTCATATGTTATGATTCAATTGTTTACACTAGATCTAGAATTATAAGCCTTGGAAACATTGCATGTTCAATTAGAGAAACCTAGATCCAAGCATTAGGGTTTTCATTTGCACAAAGGAAAGTTCTTATGGCTCGAACCCATTAGTGGTATTAGAGATTTGATTGATTTCTATTTAATTGATGCTTTGGTTGATTGCTTTTCACATAAAAAAATCGTTTTTTGTGCCCCTGTCTGATGAACTCGGCGAGTTTAATTGTGGACTCGGCGAGTAGCTTCAACTCGGCGAGTTCGAGCGTCAGTTAGAGCAGATTTCAGGATTTCTTGTTGTTTTGCTTGAGGATACTTGCCTTAATTGCTTTGGGTCATTAATATCAGAATTTTATCATATATTTGAGTATATCCTTGACCAAACAAAAGATAATTACCATTTGATTGAATGATAATTTCCTTATATGATATTAATTGATTATTTGAGTTAAATTGTTAAATTGTCTTGCAAGTAATATTGACTAGGTTAAATTTAGATAATCATTAAATTAATTAGTTGATTTATATTATTTTATATTTCATCCTTTATCTTTTGAAAAGTTCAAAACTTGTCCTCAAGTTTTGTGATTAAAAGTTTACTTTGAATAATTTAAATTTCAAACCCTAAAATTTTACAAGTTTAAAATTCAACCCTATACTATTATATAATTACAATCTTTATATATATATATATATATATATATATGTATATATATATATATATATATATATATATATATATATATATATGTATGTATAATTTAAATGCTAGCCTTACCGTTAGTAGGCCACATTCACGAAGCCGGTCTATAAGGAGGGTATAAGGTTGCTGCCTATAAAATTGCGCTTAATGGATGTACACTCACACCCACCGCTTGCTTGACTGGTGGAGGGTCGTTAGCCAAACGGGTAGGATAGGGCCATCATCTCCTCATTAATAAGTATAATGAATCTATATAAAGTAACTAAAATGTTTTACAAAATTCCCAATCTTAGTTACTTTAGGCAATGTGAATTGATGCAATCTCATGAAATTACACTTTGTACCCTTGCTAAGAAGTTAGTGGAGCGTGTGTGGTTAACCGGCACACTAATTGGTTCTAAGCAAAGGTGGCAAAGGGTGACTCATTGTTTGTCATAGTTCGATAGAGCGTGTGTGGATAACCGACACATCGAATAGGTGACTGTAACTATGAGGGAACCATGTATATTTGCATGGTTATTCACACCCGCTTTGTGATCCTCGGCATCCCAGTCACAAACTAGAGGGGCATATCGAGATTTAAACATGCCATTGAAAGGTTCAATGAATCTCAAAAGAATCTAGGAGTTTTTAATTTCAATACATTTAAAACTTAATCTCTTTATGTTTTTCATGATGAAGAATTAGTGAATCGTCATTCACTTACCTTCAAATTATTTGCACGTAGATTACGACATCCCTTTTCCAATATGTAAATAATGTTGTTGGATCCTAGCCCTAATTTCTCTTTTTGGGTGTTTAATTAGGGATTCATTTCTAATCAAACTTTATTCTTTTCTATGTCAGATGTCGAACTCAAACAACAACAATGCTTCCGGCTCGTTCTCACTCATGAATTTGTAAGGGAGAGTGATAATCGACGGGTCCAATATCAATGATTGGATCTGCAACATCCAAATGGTCACTCGTTACGAGGACAAAGAGTATGTTCTCGATAAGGAGCTGAAGGAGGTGAACATCAACACTATTACTCCCGAAGAAATCGCTGCCTTTAAGGCCCATGAGCGTGATGCTACGAAAGTCCATTGCATCATGCTAGCGACCATGACTGTTGAACTTCAAAAGTCCTATGAGGACTACTATCCCTATGAGATGCATCAAGACTTGGTGGACCGTTACATTTAAAGTGCGAGGCAAGAGAGGTATGAGATCATCACTTCGATGATCACTGCCAAAATGGGCAGTGGAGCGTCCCTTACCGCTCATCTGCAAAAGATGCAGAGATATGTCGATCGTCTGCTAAAGTTGAATGTTAACTTTGATGAAGACCTGGAAATTGACATTATCCTTCACTCCTTGCCTCCCTGCTACAACCAGTTCCGCATGAACTATCACATGAATAAAGTAGACATCACCTTGAGTAAGCTCCAAGGATTGCTGAAAACTTCTGAGAGCAATCTGAAAGACAAGTCTGTTGCATCAACTCCCACTCCAACCGCTACTCCTGTTTTGGCCATAGGGCAAGGGAGGGGCAAAAAGAGGAAGGCTCCCTCGAAGAGCAACCACAAGGGTAAATCCCAAGATGGTACCTCTTCTAGTGTAACCAAGGTTGGTTATACTAAGCCCAACTCTAACCCGAAGGAGGCAGAGTGCCACCACTGCCACAAAATAGGGCATTGGAAAAGAAGTTGCCCGGAATATCTGCAAGCCATCAAGGATGGGAAGATCAAGCCGTCTTTCGCAGGTATTTACAAAATTAAATCTAATGATTCATCACATGCTAGTTCTTGGGTTCTTGATACAAGATGTGGTTTTCACATATGTTCTGATTTGTAGGGACTAAGAAGAGATGGGGATGTGGAGCATGGAAGAATAAATCTAATCATGGGGAACAGAAGATCATTGCCTGTCACCAAGATTGGAGTGTATTCTTTAGCGCTTAGTAATGGATTAGGTTTAGATTTAAATAATTGTTGCTATTCGCCAGATATGGTAAGAAACATCATTTCATTTCATGGTTTGTTTAGACAAGGATTTAGATATTCGTTTGATAATGAGAAAGGTTCAATTTATGCTTATCTAAATGGTGTTTTATATTTTTAAGCATTGCCTTGTAATGGAATTTATGAAACTGTTATGGTTCTAGATAACCTAGGAAATGATGTGTTGTGTGTGGATTCATCCAATAGTATGGATAAAGCATGCTTGTGGCATTGTCGTCTTGGACATGACCAAGTCACCCTTCACTGGCACTTGTGCGAGGGGTGAGGATTTATTGGATCTCATACATACAGATGTAAGTGGGCCCTTTAGATCCACCACAAGGGATGCAAACCGCTTCTATGTGACTTTCACCGATGACTATAGTAGATATGGGTATATCTATTTAATCAAGCACAAGTCAAAAACCTTTGAAAAGTTCAAAGAGTTTAAACAAGAAGTGGAGAATCAAGTGGGCAGGAAAATGAAGATGCTTCGATCCGATCGGGGAGGAGAGTACCTAAGTCTTGAATTCCATGACTACCTCAAGGAATGCGGAATAGTTTTGCAATTGATGCCACCTAGGGCACCACAATTGAATGGTGTAGCTGAGAGGCATAATCGAACCTTGCTAGACATGATTCATTCCATGATGAGTCGTGCTTCACTATCTATCTCATTCTGGGGGTATGCCTTAGAGACTGCCACCCATATCCTTAACTTAGTTCCTACAAAGAAGGTTGCCAAAACACCTCACGAGATGTGGACAGGGAAAGCTCCCTCGTTGGCACATATCAAGGTTTGGGTTTGCGAGGCTTTCGTAAGGCGAGAGACTCATGAAAAGCTCGAACCTCGTAGTGAGCGGTGTATTTTCATCGGCTACCCGCATAAATCCTTTGGATATCTCTTCTATAGACTGAGTGACAATGTTGTCTTCGTTGTGAGGAGAGGGGTTTTCCGAGAGCGAGAACTCATAAGCCAAGGGGATAGTGGAAGGCAAATCGAACTTGAAGAGATTCAAGAATCGAGCGATGAAGGAACTTCGAACGCTGGCGCTCAACCCGAGGAGGAAACTCCGGTTGAACCAATTGACGAGTCCTTACCTCTTAGACGTTCCGAAATAGTTAGACTTCAACCCTAGTTATATGGTTTTCATATTTCTACAGAAGGGGACACGTATATTAGTGATATTACACTAATAAATTTAGATGAACCTAACAGCTATAAGGAAGCCTTGGCAGGCCCGGAGTCTGCAAAATGGAAAGAGGCGATGGACAGCGAGATTCAGTCCATGTATGACAACCAAGTTTGGAATTTGGTTGACCATGTGCCCGGACGTAAGATGGTTGGGTGCAAGTGGATCTTCAAGAAGAAGACCGACATGGATGGGAAGGTGCACACATATAAGGCACGACTGGTTGCGAAGGGCTTTACTCAAACTCTCGGAGTTGACTATGATGAGACCTTCTCACCAGTTGCTAAAATAAAGTCTATTAGGGTTATGCTGGCCATTGCTGCATTTCATGATTATGAAATATGGCAAATGGATGTCAAAACCGATTTCCTTAATGGGAAGTTGGTTGAGGATGTTTACATGGCTTAGCCAGAGGGTTTTGTCGATACGAAGCATCCCAATAGGGTGTGCAAGCTTGAGAAGTCCATTTATGGACTTAAACAAGCATCTCGCAGATGGAATCTTTGCTTCGATGAGAAAGTCAAAGAGTTTGGGTTTGTACGAAGCGAAGATGAATCATGTGTTTATGTCAAAGCCAGTGGAAGTATAGTTAGCTTCCTCGTATTGTATGTCGATGACATACTGCTCATAGGAAACGACATCCCGGCACTGCAGGAGGTTAACTCCTGGCTCGGGAAGTGCTTCGCTATGAAGGACCTCAGAGAGGCTTCCTATATTCTGGGAGTAAGGATAGTGAGAAACCGAAGTAAGAGACTAATAGGACTTAGTCAGAATACTTACCTGGAGAAAGTACTAAAACGTTTTAGTATGGAAAATTCAAAGAAGGGAGAGTTACCAATCCAAAGCCATGCCAAGTTGAGTAAGACTCAATGCCCGAGTACCAAAGTCGAGATAGCAGAAATGAGCTGAGTACCATACGCTTCCGCAGTTGGCTCGATTATGTATGCTATGACTTGTACTCGCCCTGATGTGGCCTTTGCTTTGAGCATGGTCAGTAGATATCAAGGGAACCCTGGCAGAGCACATTGGACCGCAGTCAAGAACATTCTTAAGTACCTTCGGAGGACCAAGGAATGGTTTCTAGTCCTAGGTGGGAGTGATGACTTAAAGGTGCGGGGGTATGGTGACGCCAGCTTTCAGACTGACAGGGACAACTACCGTTCGCAGTCGGGCTAGGTCTTCACCCTTAATGGAGGAGCAGTGACTTGGAAAAGTTCCAAGCAAGAAATTGTAGATGATTCAACGTGCGAATCATAGTACATTGCAGCGAGTGAGGCGTCAAAAGAGGCGATATGGTTGAAGAACTTCATTGGAG
This sequence comes from Lactuca sativa, assembly GCF_002870075.4. NCBI lineage: Eukaryota > Viridiplantae > Streptophyta > Magnoliopsida > Asterales > Asteraceae > Lactuca > Lactuca sativa. The sequence goes on along the minus strand of NC_056628.2, from coordinate 139,923,650 downwards.
ACCTTGGAGTTGTACCTTCCATAAAGGAGCCTATGGAAATTTTCTGTGATAATCAAGGAGCGGTTGCCTTAAGGAACCGAGGGATCATGGTAGATCTCGACATATCGACATAAACTATCACTTTATTCGACATTAGGTAGAAGAAGGACACCTCGTAGTAAAGAGGTTATCGTTAGAGGATAACCCAGCAGATCCGCTTACGAAGGGACTGAGTAGGGTTAAGCACTTGCAGCACGCTAGGAGCATTGGGCTGATGGATGATATTAGTTTAAATTAGATAGTTTAGAAACATGTAATAGATAAATGTAATTGACATTTGATGATTAAATAAATGAGTATTGTTTATAAGTAAAGCTACTGTCTTATGTTAATTGTTTAACTATTGTTTCACTTTGCATGTTTTGACTTCCTGAATAATTGAGTTATTGAGAATAATCGAATTATTCGAACGGTCCACAGTCGTTCATATGTTAGAGGTAGGTATGAATGAAGAGTGTCATGAATAGGTGTGTAGATTGTCTAAAAGGTATTAGAAATAGCAAAAGTTTGCTACAACGTTCATGAGTGATTATGAACAAAATTTGAGCATTGGAACAAACCCGCACTTGCTGGAATCACTTCATGTAATTTATCATGAGTGATCGCAAGACGATAATATCATATGGTCTTAAAACCTAGATATATGGTTTATTGTTTGCTGATTGGTTGTGCATTGATATTGCGAAAACGCATCAGTAACTTGATGTTATAAAACGCATTGTTGTGTATGATTTAATTAGTAAATAGTAAATGCATATAAGTCGAAGTTTATCTGTTCCTTTTATCCTAAGAGGGTAAAAGCGATATCAGGGCCCCTCGATGATTTGATTTGACTTATGTGTCGGGCCCGGTCAGAACTAAATTGATGTGTTCAATTAAATTCCACGTCAAATGAATCTGAGATCGAGAAACCAATTATTGGACAATAAGTATGACAATGTTCCATGTAATTTTCCGCACGATATCTAGAACAGAGGATTATCCGATCCTTAATCTGAAGGACAGGATACTGATAAGATCAGAGTTTGACAGCGTCTTTGAGAGCTACGATTGCTAATCGGATTATGTTTGCATTTATAGTTACTAGACTTATCCAAGTGGGAGACTGTTGGATTAGTGTCTAAGCCTGTAACTATATTTGGTAAGTACTTGACCCCGTTGTGCATTGTCCTTTTGGGTTGCCTTCATGATAGCAACTTGACAGGGTGATTTATAAAGAGAGAAGAGATATTATTATATTAATATATTATGAGAATAATATATTAAAGGAATAATAATATTATTTGATTAATATAAGTCATAAATTAATTAGGAATTAATTTGGTGACTTAAAGAGGTTAATTAAATAAAGGGGCATAAACTGTCAAATGCGTGATAGTTGTGTTTTTGGGCTACGAATCCTTATGGATATTAGGGTTGCCGAATTTTAGGGTTAGATATCTTAAAATTCGTTCAAGCCTCATATCTAGAAGGATCTTTGGATTGCTTAGGGCCTAAGTTATTCAATTAGGGTTAAGGATGTAACCCTAGTAGCTCATAGTGTAAATAGACCCTATGGGTGCGGGAAATTAGCCACTCTTGTTAGATTGAAACCCTAGAGCCGATTTCCTCACCTCTCCTCTCTCTCCAAATCATCCTCTTGCTAGTTGGTGTTTGTAAGCCATTAGAGGAATGACAATTGTGACTCTAAGCTCCAAGATCAAGAAGATTCAAGCAAGCAACTTAAGGTATTCTTCCAGATCTGATTTCATATGTTATGATTCAATTGTTTACACTAGATCTAGAATTATAAGCCTTGGAAACATTGCATGTTCAATTAGAGAAACCTAGATCCAAGCATTAGGGTTTGCATGTGCACATAGGAAAGTTCTTATGGCTCAAACCCATCAAAAATGTCTCCTAATTCATTATGGTCTTGCATTATAAACGTTATTCACTACAGGGGGAGTCCGAATGATAATATTGTTGCTTCAAAAAATATCCCTGGAGTTTGGAATAATATTGTTAGATGCAAAAATGAACTTAGAAAAGTAAACATTCTAGTTCATGATGTTATTAGAACATCACTAACCGGCGATACTTGGGAATCGGATTTTTGCAAGGAGAACTACTATGTAGCTATGATAAGAACGAGAATAGACAGATCCCCACACCTAATATTTGACGGTGAATTTCCATGGTTTAAGTGGGTGCCACTGAAAGTTCTATGTTTCGCTTGGCGAGCTAGATTGGGTCGAATCCCAACTTTGTTGGCCCTTAGCCGCAGGAATGTTAAGGTAGACTCCCAATGGTGCAGTGCATGTATCTCGAGGTTTGAAACTTCCGACCATCTCCTAGTGGACTGCCCGTTTGTGGATCATGTGTGGAGGAGTCTGGCAATGTGTTGCGGCATTGGGAAGATAATCGCCAACTCGGTTAGAGGAATTATTGATGAGGGTGTCAGACTGAAGATGGGTTCCAATTGCAACAAGAGGGACCTGTTCTCGATCCTCTATGGTGCTCTGTGGGCTATTTGGCGTGCCAGGAATAATAGAATCTTCGAGGCGGTATTGCTGATCCGATTAAGGTTGTCGATTCGATTATGTCTATGACATTTCTGTGGCTTAAACATAGATATGGCAGGTGTAATATTAATTGGGGTGATTGGATTAGATCTCCGTTAAACTGTTTGTAATTGAACTCTGTCTTTTGTTTTTTTTTCTCCTTCCTCTAACACCTTGCTAGGGTTGATGTTTTTTATAATATACATTGCCGGTTCCAAAAAAAATCTCATCTTCATAAGTTTTTCCGTCAACATGGAGTAGCTACACGCTACTATAAATCGGAGTTTTTCTGACCGCCATTTAGTTCTTATTCCACGTGTTTCCGAGGAAAAAGTGCATCGTAAAATACCGATAAAAAGCATTTGTCAGGTTTCACCATTTATACCGACATACTTACGAAATTTCAATCACAAATCCATTTGGTAAAATAATAATAGTTACACAAATTGGTAAATGTTTTTAAAAAGAATCCATAATTTTTTTCATACATATATATATATATATATATATATATATATATATATATATATATATATATATATATATATATATATATATATATATATATACTAGTTTATAAAACGTGGTAACCATGGTTACAAAATTAATTAAACTTTCATAATAAGAAATCAAAATTATTAAAAAATTATTGTAAATAAATTATTAATTAAAATATATTTTTTTAATTTTATAAAATTATAATCTTATTTTAAATAAATACGTGAAATTATATCATCTTATACTTTGTATTAATTTTATTTTAATTTTAATTTTTAATATTATTAATTTAATGTAATTAGAGTGTGAAATTTAAAATAGAAAATTAATAGGTTGACAAACGACATGCATTACTTAGGAGACCTAATAAGATTACACATCGCAAAAAAAGAATAAAATATACATTAATTGAGAGACTTAATATGATGACACATATCAAAAAGAGATTAAAGTTATTCTTTTATTAGAATAGGTATATATATATATATATATATATATATATATATATATATATATATATATATATATCAGTGTTGCAAAAATCGGTTCGTAGGCCAATTAATCGTTTGGCGGTCTGCAACCGATTACGATTAGGATACTTGGCGGAAATTGGTCTATATAGGTCAAACTCGGGCTACGCGGTAATCAGCACTCCCCGGCGGTCTTTGGCGCTCCTTGGATGGAAATATTTTAAAATTTCAAATTCTCAAATATTAGACCAAAATTTAAAAAAATTTAAATTTTTATATTTTGAAATATTATACAAATATTTCAAAATTTCAAAATGTTAAATTTTCAAATAATAATTTTCTTAAGGTATATTAAGTTTTAAAATAGTTTTATTAGTAATTCACTTGTCTGACGAGGAAGGACGTGGATTTCTGATGGGGCTCTGAGCAGCAGGTGACATTTAAGACTTTGAGACAGAAATTATGAGACACCCTAGTGTTGACCCTCCGCAATGGTGTTGAGGATTTTTTGGTGTTTTGTAATGCATTCATCACGGGTTTGGACGCAGTATTTATGCAGCGTGGGAGAGTTATTGTTTATGCTTCTCGGCAGCTAAAGCCACATGAGGTCCGTTATCTAACTCATGATTCATATTTGGGGAAGTAGTGTTTGTTCTCTAGATGTGGCGGCACTACTTGTATGAGGTTTGGTGTACTATGTACACAGATCACAAGAGTTTGAGGTATCTTATGAACCAGTCGAGCCTGAATATGAGACAACATAGGTGGCTTGATGTGGTCAAGGATTATAACTACGAGATTTTGTATCACCCCGGGAAAGTGAATATAGTCATTGACGCTTTGAGCCGTAAGACGGCGAGTTCTGCTATTTGGATTCTATGTATAAGGATAGTGATCGGCTTTATGCTTCTTGAGAGGATTAAGGAGTCTCATGTCGAGGCACTTAAAAGGAAAATCAGAAACGGGAGAGACTCAGGGGTGAGATTGACAGGTTTGCTACTGACATTCGTGGTGTATGACCTAGTATGGACGGGTTTGGGTGCCAAATTTTGGTGGGGTTAGAAAGGTTGTATTGGACGAAGTTTTCGATACACCTTCGAGCCACAAAGATGTATTGGTATTTGAGGCTTAGTTATTAGTGGCAATGCATGAAGGGAGAGATAGCTTGGTATGCCGAGAGGTGCTTGACATGTCGGATGGTCAAGGCCGAGCACCGGAGGCCGCATGATATGTTGCAGCCATTGGAGGTTCCCATGTGGAAATGGGAACATATTACTATGGATTTCATCACTAAGTTGCCTTGGAAGGCTAAGAGGCATGATGCAATTTGGGTGATAGTGCATCGGTTGAGCAAGAGTGCCCACTTCTTAGCATTTGCAAGTGCTCATCGGCTAAGAAATTGGACGACATGTATGTTTGCGAGATCATTATTGGGCATGGTATTCCAGTCTTCATTGTATCGGATCGATATGTTTGGTTCACATCTTATTTCTAGCAAAAATTCCACAAGGAACTGGGTACGAGGTTGCATCTCAACACCGCTTACCATCCGCAGACAGATGGTCAGAGTGACCAGACCATTTAGACACTTGATGTAACAACCTGTTTATTTATTTAATAAATAAATTAATTAATGAACGAATAGAAGCCCTAAATAAATAATTATATAGCAAGGTGTTGGTCTCAAGGAGCTATTGGTCACAATTTTAGAAGTTGGGGATTAAAAGTGTAAGTTCCGGAGTTAGTTTATAATTATTTATGAAGAAAGGGGCTCCATGGTAATTATTTGGATTTAATTTAAAAGGAAATGAGGTTGACGGGCTGATTATGTCATAATTAAGACATTAGGGGCTGTTTGGTAAATTTTGTACCTAAGGTGTAAAGAATTTTAATGTTAAGGGTTTAAATGTTAATTATCGAATTTAATTTGAAGAAGATTTCCATAGCTAGGGTAGAAAGGGTAAATATTGGATTACTTTCGCAATTATTTGTGGTAAGGAGGGACTGGTTGTGACAAATTTGTTGGAAGTTTGGGTGGGATACGGGACTTAAACCCGATGCATTCTTTCCCTCCCATATTTGGACGAGCAAACCCTAAATCTAAAAACATCACACAGCCGTCGCCCTCACTTCAACGACCTCCACCGCCGCTAGCCCTTTTGGTTGTTGTCACCGTTGTGTGTCGCAGCTGCCATCTCCTCCGTCGGAAGCAAGTCGACGACATAGGAGTCGGGTGTGCCTCTTGCCTTCTTCCCGTCACCTTTCTTCTCCTTCTTTCGTTCTGTCGCTGTTGTTATTCACACCCGGAGTTACGACCTCTCCTTCTCCATTTTTTTGGTGATACATCTCAACCACGACCGCCGCCGCCGCAACTCCGAGCGACTGCCTTTTGTGTTCCAGATGTCGCCTGCCACCTGAAGTGACTAAGGTAATAGCGTTCTTCGCGATGAACTCGTGTGGTGTGGGTTACTACTTAGCTATGAAGTGAAGATGGATGCTCGTTTGGCCAGCAAACCCGAGAAAACCCACCATGGCTGCCAACCATGGTGGCTACCGCTGCTATTTTCTTTTCCGCCACCCTTAACCACCATGTATGTGTGGCTCAGTGTGTGAGTAAACCCTTGGATCAATGTGTTTTTAAATTTGGTTGCTTAGTATTTGGCCGGAAATCGCAAGAGCTGCCACTGCTACCACCGTGAGGTGGTAGCTGCCACCTTTTACCACCACCGGCCACCATAGGGTGGTTGTGTGTGTGTGTTTATTTCCGTTTAGTGCGTTTATTTCTTGGGTTGTAATTGTAAATTGGAAATGAAATAATAAAAGAAACTGGAAACCACCACCTTAGGGTGGTGGCTGCCGCCATGTCGGGTGGCGGTGTGCTTGTCTTGTGAGTTGACTCGATTAGGGATGCTTGAAACCCTAATGGGCCTTGTTAGCCTAATGGGCCCAATGAAGACAAATGGGCTTAGTGAAAATCTAAATGAGTCTAATGGACTCTAATTGACCCAATAAAACCCTAATAGACTTGATGACATTCTAGTGGGCTTGATAAGCCAAATAAAGCCCTAAATAACCTAAAAGTCCAAAAAAATTAATAAATGGGATGGTATTTGGGTTGGAAAACCTAATTAGGGTTTGGAAAACCCTAATGCAATCAAAACCCTAATTTTGGGAAAGTAATCGGGACACACAGGAATTATTTAATAACTGGGATATTAAATAATAATCATTGGCAAAAATTAATCTAAGCAATATTGGACTTAATGGATTAAGTCCTTAGTGGATGAAGCCCTTAATGGGTTAAGTAGGAAACTTAACCCTCACCGTCATTTTATAAGAAACCCTAATTTTACTTGGGTTTATTGTTGGGCCTTTCTATTGGGCCTTGATGATTGGGTTATTAATGGGCCATCCAAGATCAAGAAAATTAGACTAGAATAATTTAATGGGCCTAGGGTAAGGCCCGTGTAAGGGGCTTGGGCCCAATTTGGAAAATTGGACCATAGATGGGCCATAATTTGGGCCTTCATGATTATGAGGTATTGGGCCATTAGAATACCAAATGTTGGACTGGACTTTTTGGTTGGGCCTCAGAATAAGACCATGTATAGGCTTGGGCCCAATTTGGAAAATGGGGCCATATGTTGGGCCTTGATTCCTAGTTGGACTTTGGGCCTATGGATTGGGCCTTGGGCTTGAGTAATGCCTACCTTAGGGTAATGTAGTAATTATCCAAGTATGAATTTATGGATATGTGTTGTGACCCAATTATTAATTGGGTGTTATTTTGGTGTTGACAGTTCGGGAATCTGTTATCCAGCAGCTGGGGTTGAAGTCTGTGGGACTTCAGCAGTGTGGGATTGTGTCTACGGGACTTCAACAGTGTGAGGTGAGTTACCTTCCAGTAGCGGTGGGTCTACGGACACAATCCTGGCCCACCAGTAGGAGTTGTATGTTAGATGATTGTCTTTGTGATATCATCTAGGTTTGCTACTACCTGATATGTTATATGTTGGCATGATATGTTATATGTGATAGTAGTAGAGTACGGTTGTTAGGACCGAAGGGTAAGTCAGGCACCCCAGATATGTCTGACAGTATGTGATGATATGTTTATATGTTGGCATGATATGTTATATGTGATAGTGGTAGTAGGAGGGGAATAGTCCCCAAGTTCGGTTGTTAGGACCGAAGGGTAGTTCGGACACCCCAGATATGTCTGATAGTATGTTTATGTTATGATATATGTGATAGTAGCAATAGGGGGTGGAATAGTCCCCAAGGATCAATTGTTAGGACCGACGGGTAGGTTAACACCCAAGAATGGCTTGACATGGGTAGGTCAGTACCCCAGAATGGCTTGACATGGGTAGGTCAGCACCCCAAAATGGCTTGACGCGGGTAGGTCGGCACCCCAGAATGGTCGTACCGGGTAGGTCGGGCACCCAAGAATTCCCCGGCAGTATGTATGTTATGTGATTGTGTGGTATGTGGTATGATGGGGAAACTTACTAAGCTTTGTGCTTACGGTTTTCACTTTTTGGTTTCAGGTTCCCTTTTCTAAAGGAAAGGAGCCGGATCGATCGCAATGCATCACACTATGGTTTTCCGCACAGGAGATCTTTGGGATGACACTCTGATATTGTTTTATGATAACATGTTTTGATTATTTCTACTTTGGTTTTGACATGACATGATATTATGGGTGTTTTCTTAAACTGTTGGTTATACAATAATGTATTTAAAAATTAAAATTTTGGCCTGTATTTTTGGGATGTTACAAGTTGGTATCAGAGTCTTGGTTGGAGGGATTCGGGCACACTCTCGGGTGTGTCTGAACTCAAACTAAGGACTTGGTATGAAAATTTTCAATAGTAAAATCATTTTATAAAAGATGTTTGAAAAGAGAAAAGATATTTGAAAAGAACAAGGTGTGTGATGTGTGCAATCAGTCGACCTCAAGTAAGTCTTCCCCAAGATATCCATACATGTTATGAGATGTTATTATATGATATGCTTATGAGAACTGCATGCTAGATTAGGGCTAAGGATCTAGGAGGATGCCTTATATGCCTATTATATGTGCTTGTAGACTTGCATGCTAGTACTGATCAGTCTGTGATAGGATAGCCTGTTTAGGTTATGCCTAATTGTATGAGCCTTTGAATTGCATGTACATATTCCTGATTAGAGGGTAAAATGATTTGATTGGAATATGATGGTTAGATTTTCCATTGTCTGAATGCTGCTTGCTTTGTGCTTTGTGGGACTCTTAGTAATGTGAGCTAACTATTAAGTGAATATGCTAAGTCACATAGGACACATGCCGGATAATCTCAGAGTGAGAGACTTGACCCTATTGTGCAGCTCTTGTCTGAGTCCAACCGTTCTAGGGATGGGTCTTTTACTCGAAGGATTATCTTATCTCTGTTGCATGTGGCTATATTCACGTGGTAGCTAGTTGACATTACTGGGAATCTCTCAGCAGTTAAGGACTGGGTGAGTTCGGGAACCTAGCGAAGCCTAGGATATGTTCAGTGGGTTAGTAGTGAGGCACAGTGAGACTTGGTAATGCCAGTTTGAGGAAGTTAATTGGAGGATTCGGGAGGATTGTTGAGGAAGTATGGATAGGTGTGGAAGGTAGTATTGGACCCGTACTATTGAAAGCACAGGATCCATACTCGAATCAGTGAGAGTCTTGGAGAATCTGAGAAGCTTCGGGGAAGAGTTAGTAACCCGGTTTGGGGATGGAGGATGTTCCAGTGTTGCAGCTTGGCCATTGGCAAGTGAGCTAGCGAGCGTGACAGGGTGTCAGACCCTGAAGGATATGATTTCCAAGAAGTTGCAAATGCGAGATCGATTTGGAGCATCGTGGAATGAGAGGGTTGTGCCAGGTGCGTATAGTACAGGGTCCCAGGAAGAGACCCATGACTTCTGATCATCGAGTGAAAGGCCAGCAAGGCCTGAGTCAGTGCAGCAAGTACATGACAGTGCACAACGGAGTTTGTCGCTCTGAAGGTTTAGACTACTACAGGGTAGCGGGGTTGATCATGTCAACAGAAGGTGATTAGTATTCCTTCAGATGTTGCGGGTATGTCATCTTCTATTGCTACTAGATGGATGTTGGGGATACGTATCGCGTTGGAGTTATGAGTGAGTTTGTATAAGATAGATCTCAGGTCGGTTTCCTGCAGTGTTTGGGTTATCAAGGATCGTATATGCCATCCTGCATGCCGAAAAGTCCTTGATGAACCTATAGAGGGATGCATCTTGCGGAGCGGGTTCCGCATGTACCGTTATCATTCCGAATCTTTGTCGAGATCTGTGCAGGAGTATTGTTTGGAAGATCCTTAGTGAGGGTTAGAGTGATAGTTCTCCAGTGAAGTCCATGTTCAGCGGTTCTATCATTGTTCAGGTATGGTCGGTAATTGTCTATGGATGAACTTTGGAGTTCAAGGCACTACCATTGCTAGGACGGAGCTAGTGACATGAAAGGGTAGTATCAGTCGCGGGTGTTAGATGTATAAGTGGTTGGTTATCGCATGTTCAATAGAATTGTATTTTCGCATGGGCTGTGTTCGGTTAGAGTTCAGTGATACTACAAGATTGGAAATGAGAACGAGGATTCATCAGCCAGAGTGAAGATTGAGACCTTCAATTGAGAGCATGGGATATGGATTGAGGCGTTAGACTGGACCAAATTTTAAGAGTACTCATCAAGATTTCTGAGGATGGGCGATCTTAAGGATTAACCGGTGCTTAATCGCTAGCATTGGTAAGCACATGTTGTCATCGGTAGGATACTAGAAGGTGAGAAGGATTAGGAATCCTTCAATTCTCGCGTTCAGTGCAGACTTAGTCGAATCTAAGTGGGGCAGAGACTTTTTATAAAGTTCTCCAAATGTGAGTTCTGGTTGCGCGTGGTACAATCTCTTGCGCACCTTGTCAACCAGAAGGGTATTCTAGTTGATCCGGCCAAGATAGAGGTCATGATGTAGTGGGAGATTCCGAGGTCTCCATCTGAGATTCAGAGTTTCCTGGGTCTAGCAGGTTACTACCGAAGATTTACATGGGAATTCTCCGAGATTGCGGGTCCTTTGACCCGACTGACCAAGAAATCGGTGGCCTTTGGTTGGGGGCCTGGGCAGCAGGCAGCCTTAGAGACTTTCATACAGCGGTTGTGCGAGGCACCGTTTCTCACCCTGCCATAGGGTGTAGATGATTTCATGGTTTACGGTGATGCTTTGATCACGAGCATGGGTACGGTACTGATACAATGAGGTCACATGATAGCAGGTTTCGAGAACCAGGTTAGGGATTCCAATTAGAACTCAAGTTCAGTTGTATGTTAGGTCAAGTGCGTGTTCAACCCAGTATGGAAAGTGTTGTAAGACTACGGGGGTTGCCGTAGCATTCACTAACAGTCAGTTAGCGTGGTAGGTTTTGTAAGCTTGCGGGTGCAGCCGTAGCATTCACCAGGTTGGTAGATACTGTGAGGAGTGTTGTAAGTCTGCGGGTGTAGCCATAGCATTCACTAGCAGCAAATAGTGTGAGAAGTGTTGTAAGACTATGGGGGTAGCTGTAGCATTTACTAGCAGCCAGTTAGTATGGAAAGTATTGTAAGACTATGGGGTAGCCGTAGCATTCACTAGCAGTCAATTAGTATGGAAAGTGTTGTAAGACTACGGGGGTAGCCGTAGTATTCACTAGCGGTCAGTTAGCATGGAAAGTGTTGTAAGATTGCAGGGGTAGCCGTAGCATTCACTAGTGATCATATAGTGTTAGCGTGTTGTAAGTCTGCGGGTGTAGCCGTAGCATTCACAAGCTTAGCAGATAGTGTTTGAGTGATGTAAGTGAGTGATTGTAGCCGCAGCCTTCATTTGGATGACAGATAGCATGAGCGCGTTGTTAGGATGCAGAATGAACAGTAGTACACACATGTTCGGGTGCAACATTGAGGATATGGAAATCCACGGATTGGATTTCGGATTTACCCAGCAGGATTAGATCAGTTTGAGCCAGTGATACGATTGTAGGAGTGCCACTACAGTTATGGGATCATGGATATCAATGGACTGCTTAAGGACGTGTGACATATGGCTACCATTGGTCAGGTAGCAATCACTTTTAGTCTTGGATTTGATGATGATAGGATTCACCGCATGGACCCGATCAGTTAGATCAGAAAGTAGTAGAGTCACAGTGGCATGATAACTAGTGGCAACTAGTTCCAGGGAAGGATTTCGTTCAGAAGTCGTGTGAGGTGACTAAGTAGGGAGTCCTTTGGCTCCGCAGCCTGGTGGAAACCCAGTATTTCAGAGGATTGGCAAGCGAATTGAGACCCACGAGGTCTCGATAGCTTTTGGTAAGCAGCTATGTAGTAGCGTATACTGCTTCAAGCAATTCAGTGTTCGGGCAGTTTCAACGTTTGGGCAGTGATAGTGTGTATGTTTTAGTTGCATATGCGCACAGAATAGTTGGTTTATTGGGGAGTGAAAAGTCACCCAGAGCGGGATTAGCTGAGCCTTAGCCGAGAATATGTGATCTGCAGAGGTAATTGGGTTTGTGACCCAGGTTTATGGTGGAACCACATGTTATCAGAAGTTAAGTAGTTAGTTGAGGGATGAACAGACTAGATTCATCAATAATGATGCAGTACGAGTGGTCTATCGGGGATCAGACCATCTCAAGACAGCAGATTTTAGATGGAGTCAATGTGAATTTGTTGCGATGAATTCGTTCACCTGTGGATTTTAGGGCGTTTGTGAACATTGATCACGGTTACCCTAGGATGGGCTAGGGTGTGCCCAGAATGATGACCATGTCGCTAGAAGTTGGTGGGGTGTGTAAAGAATGGTAAAGAATCATTTTGAGGACGAAATCTAATTTAAGTGGGGGACAGTTGTAATAACCTGTTTATTTATTTAATAAATAAATTAATTAATGAACGAATAGAATCCCTAAAATAAATAATTATATAGCAAGGTGTTGGTCTCGAGTAGCTATTAGTCACAATTTTAGAAGTCGGGGATTAAAAGTGTAAGTTCCAGACTTAGTTTATAATTATTTATGAAGAAAGGGTCTCCGTGGTAATTATTTGGATTTAATTTAAAAGGAAATGAGGTCGACGGGCTGATTATGTCATAATTAAGATATTAGGGTATGTTTGGTAAATTTTGTACCTAAGGTGTAAAGGATTTTAATGTTGAGGGTTTAAATGTTAATTATCGGATTTAATTTGAAGAAGATTTCCATAGCCAGGGTAGAAAGGGTAAATATTGGATTACTTTCGAAATTATTTATGGTAAGGAGGGACTGGTTGTGACAAATTTGTTGGAAGTTTGGGTGGGATACGGGACTTAAACCCGGTGCATTCTTTCCCTCCCATATTTGGACGAGCAAACCCTAAATCTAAAAACATCACACAGCCGCCGCCCTCACTTCAACGACCTCCACCGCCACTAGCCCTTTTGGTTGTTGTCACCGTTGTGCGTCGCAGCTGCCATTTCCTCTGGCGGAAGCAAGTCGACGACATAGGAGTCAGGTGTGCCTCTTGCCTTATTCCCATCACCTTTCTTCTCCTTCTTTCGTTCTGTCGCTTCTTTTACTCGCACTCGGAGTTACGACCTCTCCTTCTCCATTTTTTGGTGATACATCTCAACCACGACCGCCGCCGCCGCAGCTCCGAGCGGCTGCCTTTTGTGCTCCAGATGTCGCCTACCACCTGAAATGGATAAGGTGGGTGCGTTCTTCGCGATGAAATCGTGTGGTGTGGGTTACTACTTAGCTATGAAGTGAAGATCGATGCTCGTTTGGCCAGCAAACCCGAGAAAACCCACCATGGCTGCCAACCATGGTGGCTACCCCCGCTATTTTCTTTTCTGCCACCCTTAACCACCGTGTATGGGTAGCTGGGTGTGTGAGTAAACCCTTGCATCAGTGTGTTTTTGAATTTGGTTGCTTAGTATTTGGTCGAAAATCGCAAGAGCTGCCACTGCCACCACCGTAAAGTGGTGGTTGCCACCTTTTACCACCACCGGCCACCATAGAGTGGTTGTGTGTGTGTGTTTATTTCCGTTTAGTGTGTTTATTTCTTGGGTTGTAATTGTAATTGGAAATGAAATAATAAAAGAAATTGGAAACCACCACCTTAGGGTGGTGGCTGCCGCCACCGGCCGCCGTGTCGGGCGGCGATGTGCTTGTCTTGTGAGTTGACTCGATTGGGGATGCTTGAAACCCTAATGGGCCCAATAAAGCCAAATGGGCTTAGTGAAAACCCTAATGAGTCTAATGGACTCTAATTGACCCAATAAAACCCTAATGGGCTTGATGACATTCTAGTGGGCTTGATAGACCCAATAAAGCCCTAAATAACCTAAAAGTCCAACAAATTAATAAATGGGCTGGTATTTGGGTTGGAAAACCTTAATGCAATCAAAACCCTAATTTTGGGAAATTAATCGGGACACACAGGAATTATTTAAGAACTAGGGATATTAGATAATAATCATTGGCAAAGATTAATCTAAGCAATATTGGACTTAATGGATTAAGTCCTTAGTGGATGAAGCCCTTAATGGGTTAAGTAGGAAATTTAACCCTCACCATCATTTTATGAGAAACCCTAATTTCACTTGGGTTTATTGTTGGGCCTTTCTATTGGGCCTTGATGATTGGGTTATTAATGGGCAATCCAAGATCAAGAAATTGGACTAGAATAATTTAATGGGCCTAGGGTAAGGCCCATGTAAGGGGCTTGGGCCCAATTTGGAAAATTGGACCATAGATGGGCCATAATTTGGGCCTTCATGATTATGAGGTATTGGGCCATTAGAATACCAAATGTTGGACTGGACTTTTTGGTTGGGCCTCAGAATAAGACCATGTATAGGCTTGGGCCCAATTTGGAAAATTGGGCCATATGTTGGGCCTTGATTCCTAGTTGGACTTTGGGCCTATGGATTGGGCCTTGGGCTTGAGTAATGCCTACCTTAGGGTAATGTAGTAATTATCCAAGTATGAATTTATGGATACGTGTTGTGACCCAATTATTAATTGGGTGTTATTTTGGTGTTGACAGTTCAGGAATCAGTCATCCAGCAGCTGGGGTTGAAGTCTGCGGGACTTCAGCAGTGTGGGATTGTGTCTACGGGACTTCAGCAGTGTGAGGTGAGTTACCTTCCAGTTGCGGTGGGTCTACGGCCACAATGCCGGCCCACCAGTAGGAGTTGTATGTTAGATGATTGTCTTTGTGATATCATCTAGGTTTGCTACTACCTGATATGTTATATGCTGGCATGATATGTTATATGTGATAGTAGTAGAGTTCGGTTGTTAGGACCGAAGGGTAGGTTAAGCACCCCAGATATGTCTGACAATATGTGATGATATGTTTATATGTTGGCATGATATGTTATATGTGATAGTGGTAGTAGGAGGGGAATAGTCCCCAAGTTTGGTTGTTAGGACCGAAGGGTAGTTCGGACACCCCAGATATGTCTAATAGTATGTTTATGTTATGATATATGTGATAGTAGCAGTAAGGGTGGAATAGTCCCCGAGGATCGGTTGTTAGGACCGACGGGTAGGTCAGCACCCCAGAATGGCTTGCATGGGTAGCTCAGCACCCCAGAATGGCTTGACACAGGTAGGTCGGCACTCCATAATGGTCGTACCGGGTAGGTCGGCACCCCAGAATGGCCGTACTGGGTAGGTTGGGCACCCCAAAATTGCCCGGCATTATGTATGTTATATGATTTTATGGTATGTGATATGATGGGGGAACTCACTAAGCTTTGTGCTTACGGTTTTCAGTTTTGGTTTCAAGTTCTCGTTTTTAAAGGAAAGGAGTCCGCTCGATCGCAGTGCATCACACTATGGTTTTCTGCACAGGAGATCTTTGGGATTACACTCTGATATTGTTTTATGATAACATGTTTTGATTATTTCTACTTTGGTTTTGACATGACATCATATTATGGATGTTTTCTTAAACTGTTGGTTATATAATAATGTATTTAAAAATGAAATTGTTGGCCTGTATTTTTGGGATGTTACACTTGAGGACACGTTGAATGCTTTTGTCATTAATTTTGGTGGGAGTTGGGACTCTTACCTTTCTTTAGATGAGTTTTCATACAATAATAACTACCATTCTCTTGTATCAGTGTACCATCTTTCGAGCTCCTCTATGGGAGGAACTTTCACACCCTAGTGTGTTCGGGAGAGGTTGGTCATAGAATCTTGGAAAGAACTGAAGTAGTTCTTCAGACAACAGAGCTTATCCAGCATATCATACATAAACATTAGACAGCTTAGGGTCGGCAGAAGATTTGTGTCGATAAGCGGCTATCCAAGTTAGAGTTCCAGGTCAGAGATATGGTTTTAAAGGGTTTCTCAGCAACCCACTTTGAGGAAGAATTCTAGTGTAATTAGGGGAGAATTGTAACATTCCAATGATGAAGTATTTCCAATTTTAACCCAAAGTATGAAGAGTTATTGCATTTTAGCCTTTATATATGGAAATGTTGCAAAACCGGCCATAGTGGCTTTTTGAAATTTTTGGGGTCTGAGCACGTATACTGGGCATACATGGTGATGTCCTAAACCCTAAATTTTAGGGTTTGGACCCTATTTATTCATCTTTATGGTCTCCAAACTTCTTCTCTTATTAACTTGCAACACCCCCCCCCCCCCCCATTTGACCTTAGAAAACCCTACTTCCTTGTTGGACATTCTTGACCTTTAGTGTGTATTTTAGTGGATATGAAGAAGAAGGAAGGGAGTGAAACCAATTTGGAAGCCTGAAGAATTTTTTGATCTAAAATCTTCATCTATGTAGCAACCTCCAAGAGGTATAAGGTTATGAACTTGGCTTGCATTTCTTTAGATATTGTTAGTCTTGATTCATTAAGCATATTGGTCCCAAGACTTCACCTTTATGAGTGTGGCATGCTCTAGCCCATATAAGATTTCCTTTCAGACGCTTTAAGGTGTCTAGAAGCATAGCAATGTGATATTTGCTCTTAGTTCTCCCCTACACATGCACTAGGATGTCTTAATGGATTAAGGAGTTAGGATTTGTTTGTATTAAGCACTCCTAGCCATGCAAAGTCATAAAGTTTGAAACTTTATGACTTATAATGTTATTTTGGTCTTAGATATGGTTTTAGATGTAAGGACTTGATGTATTAAGATCTTAACGAAAGATGGCGCCGACCAATTGCATACAGTATGTGTACCAAATGGTACGTTGCACGTACGCGGTCAAGGCCCCAACTTTTGGGTCAAGCAGAGTATGCCTCACACACAGATAAGTACGCCCAACGTACTCGGCTGGTTTGTTGACTTTGACATTTCACCAAGTTTAACTTAAGGGTATTTTAGGTAATTTTAGTGGTATTTAGGTGACCAATTGAGCTTCCATTTAGAGCTGTGTTCTGCCATATATCTTTTTAGACTGAGAAATAAGTTTTTCTCACTATACACGTGGGTCGAATGCACCAATGTCGGTCCACTAGATCATGTATCGTGATTATAGGATATTACTATGCTAGTATATGACTGATTAGTAGATCTTCATGATTATCTTTATTTTTTGGTTCTCTATTTATGTTTGTTTGTTTCATATGTCGACATATTGTGGTTAGGTTAAGGTGATCCTGCTTTGTGTTGTAGGCTAAGATACCCGAGGCAGTCCGGAAAGGCTGTAGGCCCTGCGAGGTAGTCCAATTAGTCTGAAGGCCCGTAGAGCGGTCCAGATAGGCTGTAGGCCCTACGAGGCGGTCCAGTCAGGCTGAAGGCTCATATTTCTATGCTTTGTTTGTTAAATAGTATGTTGGTACTTTGGGGGAACTCACTAAGCTTTTGCTTACAGTCTTAGTTTATTGTTTCATGTTTTTCTAAGGATCGTGAGATATCGAATTGCTGATCATGCACATCCTCATATACGACTTTACTTTTGAAACAATGGCTCTTTTTGTAAACAATGATGGTTAATGGTTGCTTTTAAAAATTTTAATTTTTTATGATTTTTGGAGTGTTACTAAAATCAAACGGTATGTCTAACACCATCATTTCATACAGCTCAAATGAGACAAAAATAAAATGCTCTTTACTTTAAACAGCTAGCTAGTTATATAGTCAATTGGTTACTCTAAGTGACCAAAAAGTTGTATATAATATTAATAAACATACTATATGATATATATATATATATATATATATATATATATATATATATATATATATATATATATTCTTGTTATTATTATTTCCTACAAATAGTAATTCTCAATATATAGGTAAATATTATTTTCTTAAAATAATATTTTCCTAATTAAATACAAATATTGATATTTATTAATAATGAAATTATACTAATAAATAATCTGTTAGTAATAATATGTTATAAGGTGTGACCCTATTAGATCATAGGTTATTGTCAGTATCATTTTATAATGACATTTGGACACATATGATCTTTCAATCTTCAAGCATCGCCTTCATTGGTTTTACATCTACAAAAACAAAGAGATAGAGAGTGACCGAGAAAAACAAAGTTAAGGAGTAAAGGAAATTGATTTTTTTCATTGTAACGTTAAGCTTAATAAATTTTGTGGATTATTTTAGATATAAATACAGATATAAACTTAGTAAACTTGATGTCAATAATTTTTGTTTCTAAAATTTGTGTTTGCTATTTCTTCTGTGTTTGGTCTGTATTCTAAAATCTTCAACATTTTTAAGAAGTTGCAGAACAGGGATGACCTCCATTGAAGATAAAGAAGATTATCATGTAGTAATCTTGCACTCGATAATTTTTTATTATAAAAAAATTAACCTGAAAGAGCGGCGACACAAATAGGGGCGACAACCACATTAGTGACGATTTTTAGCAACATCAACGTGGCTAAAGTGAGGGTGTATTAGTGACGACTTGTCGCTCTTGTTACCTAGATTCCTTGAGACAAACTACCTATTTGTTTATTGTTTATTTCTTTTTAACTTTCAATATTGTTCTAGAAAGTTAGAGGTTTAACCTCAAACTTTCATCATTTATATATTTTAGTTTTACTTAAAATTATGGTTTTCTTTTGCCTTTTGTTTTTGTATATATAAAACTAAATAAAAAACTTAGCAACGGATGGATATTTATACTAGTTAAAATACACAGTTGGGTTAAATCCATCTCTAACCCATTAGAATGTTTTAATTTTAATGGGATGTACAGAAATTACATTTTGAAAAACACTAACTCGATACAATATAACTTAGAGGCAGATGTACTAGCTTCAACTCAATCAAACGATTCCAAATGCATTTGAAGAGACAGAACACATTAAGAGGTGTTTTAATACTGTAAACACGGCAGGTAATCAATGAAAGTTGACGTTGCCTTGATATGTCAACCCTAAGTTCCAGTTAGCAGGGGCGACATTGTAGGCAGTGATAGTCTGTTTGGTGGTGTATGAAGTTATTCTGAAGGAGAGGGCTTGTCCCTTAAGAGTAGCAAAAGCTTGGTACGACGCACCCCAGTTATGACTCATGCTGATCCAACCTGTCTTTGTCCCTTTCACCCACATCTGTTTGATGTCTCCAGCACCAGCAACATTCATCACATACACCAACAGCCAGTATCCATTTCCTTGAAAAGAGAATCTGATGCCTCCTTTCCTAATAATCATTGGGGGAACTCACTAAGTGTTGGCATATAGTTTTGGGTTATGTTTTAGGTACTTCGGATGACCGCGGGAAGCACGAAGGCATGACCATACACGTCTTCTTTTTTATGACATGATTTTCGGAGACTCTGATGATTAAGATCTTTTGAAAACAATGATTTTAAACAATTTATGAAATTGGGTTGGTTTTAAAAGTTTAAATTTCTCGTGATTTTTATGAGTGTTACAGTTTTGGATGCTCAAGTTTTTGGAAACCTCATGGTTGCATAAAAGAAAAGGATTTGAATTAGGATTAAATCAATTATTTAATCAATTCAGATTCTACTTTGCTTGCAAGTTACCTAAACTATAAATAGAACCCCAAGGCCATCAATTTTCGTTAATAACCTTCATCAGAAGCATATGAAAGAAATTTATATCCCCTTATTCTCACTTCTCTTCATTCTAAGGTCTCCAGGGTTTTGGGTGTGAGCCATTAGAGGCATTAGATTTCTGGTACTTTCTTTCCAAGGTTTTCAAGAAGGATATTGTTGTGATTATTTTCTACAATAATCAAAAGGTATGTAAAGCTAAACTCTATGTAAGTTTTGATTATTATAGAGTTCCCTTAGGGTTCTTGATGTTCATTGGTTATTGTTATCCATAGAGAAAACTTAGATCCAAATAGGTTGCATGTGAACTTAAGGGTTAAATTTTCCCGCCACATGTTTTAATTATAACCTATAAAACCTATCAGTGGTATCAGAGCCATAGTTTTCTATTTGATTGTGCATAATAGTGAATAGATCAAAATTAGGGTTTCTAGAAACAAAACCCTAATAACCTCGTATTTTTGATTTTGCTAAGGTTTCTTGAAACCCTAGCCTCATTTTCTCTATTTTCAAAAATTGGGAATTGGTTTAGGGTTTTACCTTATTTCCTTAATTATTCTTTTAATAGTCTTAAAATAGAATAAGTAAAATTAGAAAACCCCATAGTTTTATCTTGTTTCCAATAACAACCTTAAAATAGAATAATTAAAAATGGAAAAAACTAATACCTTATTTTCGAAAATTAAAAGGGTTTGGATTAGAATTAAATTTGAATTATTTTTATTAAATGTTTAAGTTAAATAATTATTTAATCCCTAAATAATTGAATTAAGTTAATTAATTGGTTGATTAAAATATAAAGATAAATCGCAACTGGTTTCATATTAATTAATAAAAATGTTTAATTTAGATAATTAATATTTAAACCGTGTATTTTGAAAAGTTTTAAAATACACCTTATATATTATTAAAAGTTTAATATATTATATGAATAAGACAATTCAATCAAATCTCTAGTATGCGTCATTCACGAATCCACACTATAAGGGGTGTAAGGAAGCGGCCTATAAAATGACCGACATTGGATGTCCACTCTCACCCAGCACTCCCTTGTATGGTGGAGGGTCGTTAGCCGAACGGATTTGAAAGGACATGATCTCATTAAAAGTATAATTATCTAAAAGTACTACAACCTTCTTTAAAAAAAACTCACTCTAGTTACTTTAGAAAAATTGTGAAAAGTATGTTAATCCATGAAAACGCAAATCATGCTTGATATGTCGTTAGTGGAGCGTGTGTGGTTAACCGCCACACTAATAGGGACTATACAGAGATATGATTGGCATCTCGAAAATTATCATTGTTGATGGAGTGAATGAGGTTAACCAGCACATCAGTTTGAGTTGATTAATGACATCGAGGTTGTCAAGCGGGATTGAATGATTATTCACATCTCGTTTGTGATCCTTGGCATCCCAATCACAAAAGTGAGAGCATAATCTGAGATTAAACAAGCCATGATAAGATTTAATGAATTTCAAAAGATCTAGCAGTTTTAGAAGATTGGAATTAGTAAAAGCCTTACCTGCCTAAAATAGATTCGAATTTGATTATGGCATCCTTCTTCAATGTGCTATTCAAAAATATGGATCCTAGCCTTAATTTAAATTTTGGGTTAATAATTAAGGATTAAAATCAACTAACTTGAATTCTCTTTTCTCCTAATTTTAGATGTCTTATGAAGATAGAAATGGTCATCACCGTTCCTTTGGAAATGGTTTCCTCTTCCTTCTGAAGATGATCTTCCACATTCTAATCAAGGTGAAAATATTTTCCCTTATTCGGGAATTGGTGGAACTAGACATCATGCTTCTTCAACTCTTCCACCTCTTTCTCTTGTGACCCTCCCAATGTCACATTTCCTTTAAGTTGAAAGATATGAGACTACTCCAACCCTATTGGCATGTAAACATCAAGATGGAAACTATGTGTGTGCGCATGTTCTGAAAATGAAATCGTACATTGATAAGTTGGATATTGTCACACCCCAAAACCTAGAACGGCGGAAACGTTCTTGGGCGGAGGACATCATGTAATGTATCACAATAATGCAAAGTAGTAAACAAGCAACAACATCATCCATTGCATTAATAGTATAATTTTAATTACATTTGAGTTCTTTCATAGTATAATTCTACAAAATGAATAATCAAAATAAAAGACGAGTCTTGACCGCTCCGTCTTCACAGAACCTGGTAATCGTATCTGTCTATCTGTGTCCTGGGAATACAAGTTATTTTGAAAGAGGGTATCAGCAATAATGCTGGTGAATTCATAAGTATTTATGTGACTTTGATTTGTAAAATTATAAAGAAAGACCTACAATGTTTGAAGGAAAGTTTGTACCAATGAACATGTTTGTAAGTAATTGTAAACGTTTGAAAACTCTAGAAAATCTCATATTTTCTACTAGTATAAAAGTATCCTTCTACCAAGACCCGACTGTTTTGAATATTTGCTTTTAGAAATCCAATATTTGCTTATAAGTGGGTGGTAGTTTAAAAGTCCCAAAAATGAACTACCACGGTGTTTTTCATGTTTAAAATAGTAGATTTGTATACGTATATAATCGCTAAGGTATTTGATAACCCCGTAAATGAACGTGTTTTTAATACTCCATGTGAGGTTTATAACCATGCTAATGACCCAGACTGCCTGTAACAACGTTCTTCAGGCGTTGGAATGTTATGACGTTTGTCACCCCAGGCCTGCCGGCCTAGCTGTAGCTAACAACTTAGGTGTGGGATTGTCAATCCCGTATAGATCTATACACAAGTATCACGCTCCCCCTACAAGGGATTATGGTATATAATACATGACTTAATAATGCATACTCGAAAGTACATGAAACGTCTCACAAAACCTAGTATAAAACAGATTTACGTATGAAAATGTCCATTTGTTCTTGTATATGAAAATATCTCTTTGATATGGTACTTGTAATATGTAAAATTTCATGAATATCTAGTACACTATCTTATGTAATCGTATCTCTTGAAATTGTATGTCTTGAAATTGTATGTAATCGTATCTCTTCATATAGTATGTAATGTATTTGTAGAGACTCATGAATAAACTGACTCTTGTGTGATCCCTTGTACTTGAAATGGTAAGTAGTATCTCCTAACTATACCTATTATAGTTTCTAGTATTATATGTGTATAACCGAAATATGCCTTTGCTACTCAAAGGTACTGAACCAACTGACGGAAACTTTTATGTCTATATATGTACTTATGATATATATAACTAATATTTACATTCGGACGAATAACCGATGCCCTAAAGCCACATCCCAACGAGGAAAAGGAAATAAAGCGAGCTAGCCATCCTAAGTCCTTCAAACATTACTTATATAACGATACATATATAGGCATGCATTTGCTAATATAAAAATATAAAAGAAGTTTTGTAAAACCTTTGAAAATTTTAATAAATAAGAAATGATGACTTGAGGTCAGTTTATAAAACGATTTGAAAGTAGTTTGTTTGATGAGAACAATTTTAAGTATAAGAAGACCTTTGTTTGAATTACGATTCTAACAGCGTTCGAAAGGAAACATAAAGTATGTAAGACAGTTTGATAAAGAGTTTTCAACATGTAAGAATGTTTGTTGTAAACTATTATAGTTTTTCCAAAAGTTTGTTTCGTTTGTATAGTAAACCCTAGTGAAATACTCACTTGTTATGTAATGTGTAACTTTTGTACTGACATAAATGAACACATATACTCAAAGTATAAATAAAGTGTTTGATTCGTATATGCATAACAACATATTTGATTTCAAAAGACAAGATGTTATCGTGTTATATTTTGCGTACGAAAAGTTCCACGTAGTAGTTATGAATCACATATGATTTACTTGATAAAAAGAGTATATAGTGAAACTTTAGGTTACACACGATAATAATCGTGTGTTTACTTGTATTCCCCCCCCCCCCCCCCTCCCCCCTTAAAAATGTCTATAACAAGTATTGATAACACATTTAAAAATGTAGTTTATAGGGGTATGAACTCACCGAAGAAAATGTGCGTGATTTGAAGAAAACGAGCTTTTTCTCGGGTGGCACCTCGACCGGAAAGTGACGAGATTCTCAGGAACCTCGGGGCTTCGGACCTTCATCAGGGCTTACATATGAAACCGGGAAGTCGGGATGTTGTTGGCACGAAAAACGAGGTGAAAATGTGAGAGAAATGAAGAAATTGAGCAAAGATAGTCGGCACTCTCGCATTCTATTTATAGGGGCTGGAGGTCCTCGGTACGCTGGGCGTACTTCGGGCTTACGCGGGGCGTACCTCGTACGTTGGGCATACTCCGAGGTTACGCTGGGCGTTCGCTTGCATCACTGCTGACCGCATCCTCGGGCGAAGTGTTTGGTCGACGTGGACGATCCGGAGCCTAGTATCCGAGTACGCTGGGCGTAAATCGTTTCGGTGTGTGTGCCATGAACTTGTAAAATCCGTAACTTTCGCATACGGGCTCCGTTTTTGACGTTCTTTATATCCACGTGAAGGTGAGAAAATACTCTACAACTTTCATTTAGACTTCGTTGGCTAATTTTGAATTTATTTTATATTATATTTTAATTAGTAGACCGGGACACGATAACTTCGTTAAAAATCCATAACTTCTTTATCCGACGTCCGTTTTCGTTTGTCTTTTTACCATTGAACTATTAGTGTTGAGACCTTTAACTCTCGTTTAAGTTGTGTCGGCTAAACAATCGCTCAATCTTTATTTCGAGTTTTTAGCTGTCTACTGCTGTTACGAAACTTAGAAAATTTGTATCTTCTTTATACGAAGTCCGTTTTGGGAGTTCTTTTTAGGCATGATCATGGTTTAACGTAATCTACGACTTTCGTTTAGATACCTAAGGCTAAAAATTATTGTATCGAAACTTTGCGTTTTACGTCTATCAGCGTTGCTGGTTTTTGCCGCGAATCTTAGATTGGTCATAACTTATTCGTTATAACTCGGATTTTAGTGTTCTTTATATGTACGAAAACCTTGATATAATTCCTACCACTTTATTTCACCCAAATAATATTTTAGGAAAGTTATATTTTGGTCTAAATTTGACTGATGTTAGATTATATTGTCTCAAAATGTCGGGTTGTCACAGATAGAATGGGTGTCGTTTTCCCAAATGAGCAAGCCATTGATTTGCTTATTCTCTCTTCCAAAGTCATATGATCAGTTCATTGAGAACTTTTATATGAGGAATATGGACATGACCCTAATTGATCCGACCTGAATGTTATTGAAGTGGAAATGATTAAGAACACATCTAAAGCATAGATGCTTATTGGATCTATTTCCAAGGTTTCCATGGACGTTGACAATGGTGAAAATGGTGGTCCAAAAATGATTTCTCTTCCCGATGGAAAGGGGACATCCAAGATCAAATCATTTGATCATACGGTAAAACAAAAACTTAGTTCTAGGATTATTCCATGTGTTAACCCCAAAGAGTCCATTTATTTCTACTACCAATTGAAGGGACATTGGAAACAAACATGCCCAAAATACCTAAAAGATCTTAGAGATAGTAAATTCAAGTCGTGTAACTCTACTTCAAATACATCCATTATTTAACTCCATGGTTTTATAAGTTCCTATTCATAGACTCTTAAGACATGATGTGAGGATCCCATTTTGAAGGTATTAAAGGAGCTAAGAGAAAGGGAAGCTTAAGCAAGATGAGCTAAATCTGATCATGAGAAATGGACATTGGTCACATGGTTCAACGATCATAATTTGGAGCTACTACTAGGGAGATTGGATAATTTAACAGATTGCTATTACTCTTTGGAGATGTTTAGAAACATAATTTTTATTTTATGTGTTGCAAGTACAAGTTCCAAGATCAGAATTTGGTTGCCTTGTTTTATATTTCCTTGCAATGACATTTATGAAAGTGTTGGTTACATTTCTAATATTAGCAATATTAATTATTGATTTGATTATTATTATATCGCTTGTGGTATTGTCATAATTAACCAAGTGAAAAGAATTCTCATAACCATGTTTCAAATTGGACAGAAACTTGGAGTCATGCAATTCGAGTTGTGTGATGCATGAGTATCCTGGTCATTGGAAAACTCTGACTAATTCATTGATCACATGTTTACATGAGTCAAGTGAACGACTAATGGATCTGGTACATGTTGATATGGACTATTCAGATCCATCACAAAGGACGATGACTCTATTCGTCATGATTTTATGATGTTTCACTAAATATGGTTTTGTTTATAAGATTAAGCGTAACTTTGGTATTTTTAAAAAATAGCAGAATGAATAAGAAGAATCTATTGGGTAGAAATATACAAGTTTCTCCAATCTGAAAGGAAAAGAGAGTACTTTAGTATCATGTTTTATGACCGTCTTAGTGATTGTGGATTTATATCACAATTGATCCTCGATCAACATCTTAGTGCAATTGGATAATTTAACAGATTGCTATTACTCCTTGGAGATATTTAGAAACATAGTTTTCATTTTATGTGTTGTAAGTACAAGTTCCAAGATTAGAATCTGGTTGCCTTATTTTATATTTCCTTGCAATGACATTTATGAAAGTCTTGGTTACATTTCTAATATTAGCAGTATTAATTATTGATTTGATTATTATGATATCGCTTGTGGTATTGTCATAATTAACCAAGTGAAAAGAATTCTCATCAGCATGTTTCAAATTGGACAGAAACTTGGAGTCATGCAATTCGAGTTGTGTGATGCATGAGTATCTTGGTCATTGGAAAACTATGACTAATTCATTGATCACATGTTTATATGAATCAAGTGAACGACTAATGGATCTGGTACATGTTGATATAGACTATTCAGATCCATCACAAAGGACGATAACTCTATTCGTCATGATTTTATGATGTTTCATTAAATATGGTTGTGTTTATAAGATTAAGCGTAACTTTGGTATTTTGAAAAAATAGCAGAATGAATAAGAAGAATCTATTGGGCAGAAAGATACAAGTTTCTCCAATCTGAAAGGAAAAGAGAGTACTTTAGTATCATGTTTTATGGCCGTCTTAGTGATTGTGGATTTGTTGGGTTATGAGCATTCTAACACTCCTAAGTGTACATGCAACCCTAAATACCTTGGATCTATGGTTTCTCTATTATACATACAAATATGAACATTCAAGGTATTATCCTAATCTAGCATACAATCTTTTGATACTTGAATAATAAACTAGATAGAAATACATACCTTATTGATGTAGCTTAACTCCATGAAGCTCGAGAGCCTAGTGCCCTAAGTGTGACACCTCAAATGGTTCACACAACATCATCAACACTTGGAATAACCATAAAAAGAAGACACTTCATGCAAATTGGATAGCCCTCATATAAGTATCACTAGTGCCAATTTCTTGAGCTAAAGGGGTCTTTATATAGTGTGGCTATTAGGGTTACACCATGTAACTCATGACTTTACCCATTCTTTATGCTCCATGGGTTTTAACCTCCATGGTTCACCACATGGGTTAAACTCAACATAAGGAATCTTGGATCATAAGCCCACATATATAAGAATTAACGATTTTCACAATCAATCCCCATATATTTAATTAGTCTCTTTTGATCACTAAATTAAGTCCAAATTAATTCTTGATCAATACTAATTAAATAACATGATTTCATATTTAATATTTTAGAACTTATAATATATTAATATGTCACAAATGTCCTCTTCTCACAAATGGTCTATCCAAATCTTCCGATGCCATGCAACCCAAATGGACCATGCCAAGTCGGGTCAAGTACATATCAATTATAGTTATGGACTTAGACACTAATCCAACAGTCTCCCACTTGGATAAGTCTAAAACTATTATTGAGTATGACTTCAAAACCTAACTGGCAATCGTAGCTCTCAAAAGCTGCTGTCGAACTCTAACCTTGTTGATGAACTCTGACCTTTGTCAATGACTTGTTCGTTAGATAAGGGATCATATATTCCTCCATTCTAGATGTCATATGGACTGAGACATGGATTATAATCATTCTCTCTGTCCATCTGTTGTTTCCCGATTTCCGATTTATGCAGACTGACTAATTGAACAAATCAAATCAGTCCTAGCCCGGCCGAGCTGTAACACCGTAAAAATTAAAACAATTTTTCACTTTTGAAAACACATTTTTAATTAAACAATTCATTCACAAAACGTCATAACATCAAGTTTTCAAATCACATTGTCTCCCAAGATCAAAATACATCCAATTCCCATATGTGTGTACGAATCAAGCCGACGCCTTCTCGCGGTCATCACTGGTACCTGAAATACATAACACTGAACACTGTAAGCATAAGCTTAGTGAGTTTCCCCAAAATACCACAATAATCACATAATAGCCACTCGAGACTGTAACTTTGTTGACCCTCTAGTCAATGTGTCTCAGTGGGGCCCTCCAGCCCCAACTCTCTGTGGGCCCTCTGGCCCTAACTCTAGGGACCCGAAAGTCCCAAATCTATAACTCTGAATCATGTATATCACATATCACAATAAATCACAACACATAATAACATGCAATCACACTGGCATATAACTCTATAATACTTTTGTCTCTTAACTCTGTTACCACACTAGGTAAAGTATAGTGAGAAGACTCACCTCGGGTATCTCGGTAAATCTCTGACTCGGTAAATGCTGGCCTAGCCTCCGTCTAATCATATAAAAATAATACTCTATTTAGTATAACTCTCAAGGCTAGACTATGCTCTCTTATGACACTCTCAAAAGGGTAAAAGACCATTTTACCCCTCCCGTAGCTCAAAGGCCCTACAATAGACCATACGCTAAAAGTCAACCAAAAGTCAACTCTTCGGGTTACGCTGCGCGTACCAGATGTATACGCTGGGCATACCCAGCTGCACCACAGAATCGAGGAGCGCCTCCCAGTACGCGGCGCGTACTAGGAATTACGCTCGGCGTACTCCCCTGCATCAGCCCTCTTGCTCTTGAGGTCTTAATCAGTTAAGACCTACATCCATATTTTAGATCTGACCCCTTCTAAGCCCCTTAATCCATAAAGTTGATGACTTTAAGCCTTTGCATGGCTGAACAAGTCACTAACTCCCAAAATGATCCAACCTTCAACTCTAGAAGGCTTAAAACACATGCATGACTCCAAAGTAACATCCAAGATGGGAACTTTATGGCTCTACATCACTAATAACACTGAAAAGGAACAGATCTCGGACCATGGAGTACTTTACACTCATAAAGTCTCCACCTTTGGGGTTTTTAGCCCTAAAAATGACACATACAACAACAACCAAAAGAAGAGGAAAGTTTTGAACTTTATACCTCCAAGAGTAGCTCTTTCCTCTGTAGATCTCAGATCCAAAATGGCACCTCAAGCTTTAGCCTCCAAGTTCTCCTTTCCTTCTTCTTCACCAAGCCTCTAAAGCACCAACAAGCTCAAATCAACACTCTCACACACTAAGAACGACGGGGCTCTCTTTTAGGGTTTCACTCACTGATATGGAGGCTAAGGAATGAGCCATAACACCCTTTAAATAGTGCACAAGGAGGATTAGGGTTTTTGCACCTGGGCCGGGTACGCTCGGTGTAACTCTAGGTACGACCAGCGTACCGCTTTTATCCCGAAGGTAAAAGGAATGGATAAATTTCGACTCATATGGCTTGTTCTACTACTTGTTGAATCATACACAAAGGCACGTTTTATAACATCGAGTTACCAATGCGTTTTCGTGCAATCAATGTACTATCAACTCATAGTAACAACTCATATCTCTAGGTTTGAAGAATATAAGATATTATCGTCTCATGATCACTCGTGATAAAATACATGAAGTGATTTAAATGAGCGCGGGTTGAATCCAATACTCAGAACTTATGAGCACTCATGAGTGTTGTAGCCCTTTGTCCAACACCTTAGACCTCTACAAGCCAACCCATGACAGTCTTGATTCGTATCTACTTCCAACATATGACCGACTGTGGATGGTTTGAATGACTTAGTCATTCCGGAAGAATAACCTAGTTTATTCTGGAAGTCAAAACATGCAAAATGAAACACAATAATAATGAATCCAATATGGACTCAGTACTTATGAATATAAATAAAACACCTTTTATTTATCACCATATGATTACACATTATTCATTGTATATTGTTTCAGCTATCAACTTTATTCTTGAATTTAAAACAATAGTACGTTGTCCCATGCTCCAAGCATGTACACTATGTTTTCTAAACACTAGTCATGCCATACACCAATTATGCATACTATGTTTGTCTATGATCTTTACTTTGCGAAATAGATTAATTAAACATAACTCCAATGATCCTCTTTCACATTCCCAAATCCTTACTGCAAATGCAAGAATTTCAAATTCATGCCATTTACAGAAATCCGTTAGATTCTAAACTTATATGCATTGATCCTCTTGTAATGATTATACACAAAGTCAGAAAGACTTGACAACAACCATTACAGAGCATTCCAAAGGAGATCAGCTCCTTAGAAACATCCTTCTTGCATTAAGTTTCCTAATCTTACACAGATTGAAAATTTTCTAACTGTGAAACATTTCCAGATTCCCTTTTGACTATAACTTCTGAACAAGAGTTGCCTCCTTACAGATTATGTCAATATTGTCCTTCCAGAATTATCACTATACTTCCAACTGTCCTTAAGCAACCAATCTTTGGTAAACCTTAGATTATCCTCGACAATTGTTTAATCCTTTTATTCATATCCAATTCTAGACCTTTTTCCTTCTTAATGCTCCAGGCATTTGGAAAATTTTAGAAAGGATGAATATAGCACATGTAATCGATCCTATATCTGAAGCATATGGAACACGATTCATGATGTCTCACATAAAGACTAAACTAGTCTTTTGCTAAAATATTTCCATTTCAATTTGCCAAGTTCTCATAATTCATATTATGAAAAGGGATGTCGTAATCATAATTGAATTTTAGAACGCAAATAATGGACCCATATATAGAATTTCCTTATGTTGAGCCATTCCAACATGAAATTCATATATATATCCTTGACTAAATGATTAAAACCTCACGATCTAAGCTTATAGATTTGAGATGGAGTATAATTTCCTCTCCCTTAATTATAGCAAAACAACTCTTTCCCAGTTGAAACTTTTGTTTTCTATAATTAACATTGCTAACTTGCAATACTTATCATAATTATCATGCTCCCACTAACATGATGATTATTAGCATAACACTTATGCTCCCACTAGCTTTGACATGTATTCAGAAATTAACTGACTTTCTTACCAAAGTTCAGATTTTTGATACTAGATTGCTTTGATAAAACTTTATCACAATCATACACCTTGCCTTAGATAGCACACTTGTGTGTCTAAACAATTTTAAGAACTATGAAAAGGGATGCCGTAATCATAGTCTCGATTGTTTAGACCTTTGCCACTTCTCACAAGTCCATGTTAGTGTGCCGGTAAACCACACACGCTCCACTAACGACTTTGAGAATGCAAATATTACAATTGCTATCTAGATAAAATCTACTTAGTGAAAGTGTTTCCTCACCATCATTCTCATGAATCGGAGAGAAACCTTATGACACTTAGATTTACTGGTGTATGTGTTCTTATCCATGTGAATTGTCAAAACCATAGTCACAAGACAAGGATAATGACAAATCCAAACTCATATGGATTGAACTTGTGCAATCCTAAATTCTTGCCACCTGGTAGCTCAAGGGCCTGCCATTGCTTCCAAGTTGTTGTGCAACCAATTGAGAACATGTAGAACTCAAATGTATAGCCAATGTAACTGGAATGGGCACAGAAATGTCAACCGATAGGTTATAAACCTCACGTCGTGTGTTAGTGTTAAACTACAGGTTTTTATTCTTGATTAGATCTTGAACTTCTTTTCAGGATCTTTAAGACTCTCACTGTCCTCTTGACATATAAGACTATCTTGCCAAATATTCAAGAGATAGTGTGGATTCTAATCAAGACAGACACTTAACACAATTAGCCTTACTTGGTCTTTGTTTTATCCAAAACATCATAACTTACCAATTTCAAATGTACAAGAGTAGAAAACTTTTACTCTTACATTTGACAAGTGTTTTTTAAACCTTCTTTAAGACATGTCACTCAAGTTAAAATCTTAGAGTATGACTCTAAGAATTGTTATGGAATGAAATATGACTCATCTTCTTGATTTAACCACTTCAACAATTCATAGCTCATCTTCTTAGCTATCAGAATGCACTTAGAGAATGAATTGCGATAAGGTCTCTTAATCATTAAGATGATCATATATACATGATTACTAAAGTACTCTCCCATCTTTTCAGATTTGAGAAACTTTTATCTTTCTGCCTAAGTTGATTCTTCTTATTCACTCTACCTTACATTGGAACCTTTTCCAATGTCTTAGAGTTACACTTAAGCTTGTAAGTATATTCATATTTACTGAGCTTTAGTAAACTATGACGAATAGTCTTATCGATCTTTTGTAGTGGACTTGACCAGTGCACAAGAATGTGTACTAGATCCCTTAGTCCTTCACTTGACTCACACATCCATGTGAACAAGTAATTAGTCTTAATTTTCCAATACTTAAAAGTTCTCATTCATCATGCTATACAACTTGCATGATTCCAAGTTCCGGTCCAATTTAAACTTGGGTGATGAGAATCTTTCCTTATTTGGTAAATTTAGACATTACCACAAATGAAAGAATCAATTTCATATTTCCACTCTTGCTATTAATGGAATCATATAAGCAACAATTTTTCCTCAAATGCCATTGTAAGGATATTTTAAAATAAATAAAATCATCATTTTTTTCCTTTTATTTTAAAAACTTTGCGGAAAAACTATCCTTACAATCCATATGAAAACTTGTTGTTATCTATTCCTAAGCAATATCTCATAACTGCTAAGAAGTAGCTCAAGAATCCGATCTTCAAACTATGCGATAGAAATCCATCTACGCGATCAGATTCAGCACATTCTTTCTTTAAGTTTCTTCACTTTTCCTTAATTCTTAAAACATCACCATGTGACTCAGTCACATCATGTATCAAGAATCTCAGAATAGAAACTTAGCAGAGTTAGATAGTGGACTTTACCTGAAGTAGAGTCAAACTTATTGACTTTAACACTCTTAGGTAAATTTGGCAGGTTCGCAACCAATGCCCCTTCCTTTGGCAATATAAACATATGAACCCTTTGGTAATGGTACACGGGACTATCACAGACTTAGCTTTTCTCTTTACCATTTGATCAACCCAGTTAACTATGGCCGATCCCTTTCCATTGGGAAGAGAGAACTTTACTGGATATCCAATGTCATCATTGTCAATGTCCATAAAGTTTTAGGAAGTTGATCTTAGCAAATAGATAAGATCATTAAGGGTCTTGTCATAGTCTATTTCATAAGAGTCCCAAAGGAACTCACTATGTGACCTTGAAAGTGATTGAACCACCAACTTTCTCAAGACTTTGACACCCAACTCTCCTGGCTTGTCAATATGTGACTACATCTCCAAGATGTGATCACAGCTAGACCTTGCCTTGCGAATAGGGCTTGAGTGACCTTAAACTTGTGGGTTAGGGAGAATAATTGGAAGAGATGGAGGAAGTGAAGTTCCAAGAGATTTGGGAAGATCATAGATGTCTGAACTAGACATCTTTTTGGGAGATATTCAAGATAGTTGATTTAAAGTCCTTAATATAACACCCCAATATGAAATATTAAGGCTAGGACCCAACACAATATTTTATAACTTGGAAGAGGGATGCTGTAATCCAAGCTATAGAATATTTGAAGGTAGGTGAATGACGATTCACCAATTTCCACCATGAAAATGAAATAATTTATTTAGGTTTTACTTGGATTTGAAACTCCTAGATCTTTTGAGATTCATTGAACTGTTCAATGGCATGTTTCAATCTCGAGTGTTCCCTTCAGGTTTTGTGACTGGGATGCCGAGGATCACAAAACCAGGTGTGAAGTAACCATGCAAATTACTTGGTACCCTTAAGTGTTTACCCCCTCAATCGATGTGCCGGTTAACCACACACGCTCCATCGATACTATGATAAACATTAAGTTACCCTTTGCCTACCTTGTTAAATACAAGTTAGTGTGTCGGTTAACCACACACGCTCCACTAACCGACTTAAACAAAGTGCAAAGTGTAATTTCATGGATTAGCACCTTATTCACATTTTCCTAAGTAACTAAGATTGGGTATTATTAAGAGTTTAGTTACTTAGTATTTGTCATTAGTACTTTTAATGAAGGGAGAATTATAGTCATTGTCCTACCCGTTCAGCTAACGACCCTCCACCAGTCAAGGAAGCGGTGGGTGAGAGTGGACACCCATTAAACTGCCATTTTATAGGCAGTAACCTTATACCCCCCCCCCCTTATAGACCGGCTTCGTGAATGAGGCCTACTAACGGTAAGACTGACTTGCTCTTATACATATATAAATATTATTAACTTATAATATTATAAAGTATAAGGGTTGAATTTTAACTCTTTAAAATTCTATGGGCTTAACTTGGAATTAAAGTATTCATAAAAGAAAACTTTTCAAATTCCAAAAATTGAGGGCAAGTTTTGAAACTATTCAAAACTCTTGGATTTTCATAACTTATGAGTTTTAATTAAAGCTTTAAAACTTTTAATGAAGAGACTCTTGGACATCCATAACTTGAGGACAAGTTATGGAGCCATAAAAACTATTTATAAGGAAAGACTCTTCATTTTTTTTTGTAACCTAAGGCATTTTTATGAGTTTTTAAGATTCATAAATGTGACTTTTCATATAACTTGAGGACAAGTTACAAAAATACATTGTATGAACAACTTTTAGATTAATTTGTATTGAAAACTATTAACACATATTTTTCATTAATCTAAAAAATAACTCACAAAACAAGGTAACACAAAAAAAAAATTGGATTCCATAACTTATGGAGTTTAATGTTTCTTTTATGATGAAACTTTTCATGTTCCATAATTTAAGAACAAGTTATGGAATTCTTTAAAACATTAATACCAAGTTTTGTAACTCCATAAAAAACTTTGTATCAAATTTTTTTAAAACCTTTTCATATCCATAACTTATGGAGGTTTCAAAAAACTCTTTACATCAACCTTTTTAAACTAATAAAGTAATCATATAATTTTATCTTTTACTAAATTTGACCTAATTCAACTCATATAGAAAATGATTCAAATTTTACAAATAATTAGTTTTTCACAAAAACAAGTAATTATCTTAAAATTTGACAACCGTCATGTTTTTTTTTCTTTTTTTTCAACTTTGAAAATAAAACATTTGCATTAATATAACAGAAAACAACCCATTGCTCTGATACCACTGTTGGGTTATGAGCATTCTAACACTCCTAAGTGTACATGCAACCCTAAATACCTTGGATCTATGTTTTCTCTATTATACATACAAATATGAACATCCAAGGTATTATCCTAATCTAGTATACAATCTTTTGATACTTGAATAATAAACTAGATAGAAATACATACCTTGTTGATGTAGCTTAACTCCATGAAGCTCGAGAGCCTAGTGCCCCAAGTGTGACACCTCAAATGGTTCACACAACATCATCAACACTTGGAACAACCATGAAAAGAAGACACTTCATGCTCAAATTGGCTAGCCCTCATATAAGTATCACTAGTGCCAATGTCTTGAGCTAAAGGGGTCTTTATATAGTGTGGCTATTAGGGTTACACCATGTAACTCATGACTTTACCCATTCCTTATGCTCCTTGGGTTTTAACCTCCATGGAGTATCCATGGGTCACCACATGGGTTAAACCCAACATAAGGAATCTTGGATCATAAGCCCACATATATAAGAATTAACGATTTTCACAATCAATCTTCATATATTTAATTAGTCTCTTTTGATCACTAAATTAAGTCCAAATTAATTCTTGATCAATACTAATTAAATAACATGATTTCATATTAATATTTTAGAACTTATAATATATTAATATGTCACAAATGTCCTCTTCTCACAAACGGTCTATCCAAATGTTCTGATGTCATGCAACCCAAATGGACCATGCCAAGTCGGGTCAAGTACATACCAATTATAGTTATGGACTTAGACACTAATCCAACAGGATTTATATCACAATTGATCTTTGATCAACGTCTTAGTGCAATTGTATGACTAAGATAAGGAATCAAATATTGTTGGAAATAGTTCGATCAAGAGATGAGTCATACTTCAATCTAAATAAAGTTGTAGAGCCATGCTCTAGTAACTATGTATCATATCTTGAAACTATTTCAAACTAAGAAGGTTAATAACACCTCAAAATATGTGGAGAAAAATATTTTCTTACTCTAGCACATATAGAATTAGAGTTGTGATGTTTTCATTAATGGATAAACTAAGACTTATTCTATGAAGTGTTTTCTTGTCGGGAATCCACACAAACGCTTGAATATTTGTTTTAGCTCGTCAGGAAATGCTCTTTAAGAAAAAACCCATGTGTGAAGAAGTCAGTGGGATTTATATTGACCTTGAGAGTTTGAAGAGTCAATCAACAATAAACCTTTTAGTTATCACTAGCACGCGACCTGAGGTTAATAACCTATCGTGTTTGGTTGACACATTCTTATTTCTATGCACTTCAAGTTGAGTTGATAATGCTTATGAGTTCTATGTTTTCATTTAACTAAAAAAGCAAATTCTCATTGGTCATTGAAAGTACATTTATCACTATGGGTGAGCTGCGAACAACATGAAAGCACTGGTAGGCCCTTGTGCTACTAGAAGGAAAGAAATTTAGAAATAGCAAAGTTCAGTCCATGAAGGAAAGCTAAATTTGAATTTGATTTTGTCCTAATTAAACCTTGTCTTATGATTATAGGTTGGAAATAATAGATTCACATGGATGGAAATGTATACACCATAAAATCTAAGTGGAAAAGGTTTCGCTCTAATTCATGAGAATGATTGTGAGGAAATATTTCCGTTGATAGATTATAAAATCTAATAAAGAACAATATGGATGTTGGTTGTTTTAATTGCATTCTCAAATTCACAATATGATTATAACATCGCTCTTCATATTTCGAACTGTGAGGAATGGAAATGATTTGTTTGAAAATTCAAGACATATATCTTTATGTGCTGAAAGGGTTTAAACATACACATATGCTATCCAATGAAGGTGTATAAGCTTAAGAAGTCTAGTTGGAGCCTTTTCGAAGCATCGCATAATAGAAATATTTACTTCAATAAGAAAGTCAAGAGTGTTGATTTCTAGAATTCCAGTTGATTTATAGGTACATGTCAAAGCAAGTGGGAGTGTAATTGTTATGCTAGTATTACATGTTGACAATACTGTCTGTAGGGAACAAAGTATCAATTTGAAAATTGAAAATTTTGGGAATTGTTTCGCTATAGTAGACTTAAGGGAGAGACAACTCATACTTCTTTTCGAATCTAAAGGTTTAGATCATATAGTTTAATAGAACTTAGTCATAGACATATATGAATATCATGTTGAATTGGTTCAACATAGGAAATTCGATATATGAAAATATAATAGCAAGAAATTGAACATATATCAGATCCTTATATAAAATATAATGATTCGAGTCCTATATGCTTCAGATATAGGATCGCTTACATATGATATAATATTCACTTATTCTAACTTTTCAAATGCTCAGAGGATTGTGAGAAGAAGGGCTCAAAATTTTTGTGACTTAAGTTCTTAAACAACTATCAAGAACCTTCTAAGGTTGTACCATAACACTAGTTGCTTGTGGACAGTTAGAAGTATTATATTAATTTGGACGGACCATAGTCTCATGATTTTGGATTGAGATGTTTCTTGATCAGAATTGATGCTAGTATGGAAATATGGAAATGTTTCATAATGGGAGATGGTTGAAAAGTCTACATGTAAGTTGCAAAATTTAATGCAAGAGAAGTGTTCAAGGATTGTACCTTGAATTTGAGCCTTCATTACCATGAAATTGTTTCAAGCAACAAAGTTCCAATGGGATATTATGTAATACCGAAGACTCGGTCTTTGAGACTTTGGAATCTTGAAATCATAGGAGATTAATGCATGTTATTTGGAATTCCATCACATCTTGGATATGTTGTATTAGGTGTCTAAGCCCATAACTATAATTGATATGTATTTGACCCGATAGTAGCATGGTCCTTTTGGGTTGCCTTCACCATAGCAATTTGATAGGATGAATTATGAGAAAGAGGTTGATGAATGATTTATGTACATATTTTAAGAATAATATATTAATTGAGAAATCATATTATTTAATTAGTATTGATCATAAATTAATTTGAAATTAATTTAGTGATCAAAAGAGACTGATTAAAAGAACGGGGACTGATTATGTAAATCAGTGGTAGTTGTAGTTTGGGCTAATGGACCCTATTGATAAGGGGTGGAAGAAAATCTATGGGAAGCCCATAGAGTTTTCGTCCAAGGTCTATCATATGGGGGTATGTTGATTGCTTAGGGCCTAAGCAAGGGAATTAGGGTTTCCAGTTGAAAAACCCTAGTAGCAGCTCAACTATATAAAGAACCTTAGGCTTGAGGTTTTCGGCCCTATGCATTCATAGAGAACCCTAGCCGAAATCTTGAAGCCTCAATCACCTCTCTCTTGTTCATCTTTTTCTAAATGGTGTTTGTGACTCCATTAGAGGTGTAGCACTTGAGGCACTAAGCTCTTCAAGGTCAAGATCAAGCAACTAACAAGAAAGCTTTTCTTCTAAATCCTAATATGATTAGATTTCGTTTTCATGTATGGTAGATTAGGGTTTTGCTTTGGAAAATTAATTTGCATGTATAACTTGACAAAAACCTAGATCCAAAGCAAATAGGGTTGCATGTGCACCAAAGGAATGTTGTAATGCTCAAAACTCATCAGTGTTATCAGAGCTTAGGGTGTTTTTCTGTTATATATGATGCAATTGTGATTTGTTCAAAGCTAAATCAAAATTGTTTTTGGTCTCTGCCTGATGAACTCGACGAGTTCTAAGATGAAATCGACGAGTTTGACCAACTCGACGAGTCTAAGCCCTGACTCGACGAGTTTGTTCATATGTTGGACTATTTTTTCAAATTTTAGCCCCAAAATTAGATAAGGATCATTACCTTAAATTGTTTTAATTGTTTAAATTCGAATTTTCTGATATGGTAATGAATATCCTCATCTAATTAAAGATAATGGTCAAATTTTAAGATAATATCAAAATAATGTGATTAGTTTAATTATTTAAAATTTGATCTAGAAGTTTAGAAAAGTTTCAAAATTTGTCCTCAAGTTTTGGAATTTAAAATTTGATTAAAAAGTTTTAATTTTGAAATATTAAATTCTAAAACCCTAGTGTTTTAAAAGTTTAAAGTACAACCCTTATACTATTATAATGTTAAATGATTAATATGTATATTGAGAGAACCCCTCTCTAAAATTACAACATATTATTCCAAAACATGCTACATGCATATTTATAAACAATATTTTACATTGATAGTTTAATTACAAAAGACTGGATACAAACCGACTATTAAGACTATTACAAAGCATTATATTTATTACATAACTACCATGGATATTATAGTTTTATACATCCATGAACACTAATTACAAAAGTAATAGTATTATCTATTCAAAATTTTTTAGCAGTATATGTCTATACTAGATCCTTATTACCTACAATGGTTAAACACTGAGAGGGACAAGCGGTGACGCTTAGTGAGTTCAATAGTAGATACAGTATAACGTTATGCCATATATATACATCAATATGGAAGAAGTAAAGAGGAACAAGGAACAACAAAGGCATATGTGAATCATGTGACAAGCTTTCCATAGTAATCAATGATTTGATTCAAAGATATACAATCAATGAGATATAACAATTTCAACTTGAGATACATCAATAAGACTTCAGCCTAAGTGGCACAGAAGACATACAATTTCGAATTAATCATTTTGGTAGATTTTAGGTTTTCAACCCTATCTAACCTTCTACCAATGCCATAGGGGTAGAAGTCATTCTCTTACGAGACATGCTCTACACGGCCAGAGGCAACATACCAATATCACTATGAATCTAAGTCCTTTCACAGATCACATGGTTAAAGGTACAGCTTTGCTATCAAAATAGCACGAAATAATAACACAGGAAAATAACATTGAAAACACATAGCATATATTACACATAGAATACAATTGTTCCTATATATTGAACTCACCGTGAAATAACCGGAGGTTAAAATAGTAATTTGGGCGGCACTTCGTTCTAATAAATAAATTTCTTCGATGAAAACCGGGAGCTTTATTGAAAACCATGTCATGCAAGGGTTGAGCTTCAAACCGAAAACATAAATTTATCGGGGTCTTTAGGCACTTCGGAACATTTTTCGGGTGTTGGGTATGATCCCGGGGATTCCGGGAATTAAAAGTGGCTTAAAATAGGGCTTAGGGGTGAAAATGTGCAATTATAACATTAGCCGAGAGGGTTCGCACCCCCCCCCCCTTTATATATGGTGCGAAGGTTCAGATCTACGGACGAGAAGAAGACACGCGGCATCAGATGCGAGGGCCAGGCGTTGGATGCGAGGCGAGACACGCGTCGGATCCAGCGCCTTCGGACGCACCACGTCTCTGGATCACTCACCGGTATTGGACACGGGGCGGGCTCGCAAGCGAGGGTGACGTGGCCGAACTTAGGCCATGCGAAATTCCTCGAATTTTGTGATTTTCTCGGTATTTGTGTCCTAAACTTCAAAATTCCATAACTTTCATATACGAGCTCTGTTTTTGACATTCTTTATATGCACGCGTAGGTGAAATTATGCTCTACAACTTTCTTTTAGACTTCGTCGGCTAATTTTGACTTTATTTTTATTATTATATTTTTAACAATCCGGGACAGGAAAAGTATGTTAAAATTTCATAACTTCTTCATCAGATGTCTATTTTCGTCTGTCTTTTTACCGTTGTACTACTATTGACAAGACCTTCGATTCTCGTTTAGGTTGCATCGGCTAAAAATCACCCGATCTTTATTTCGAGTTTTTAGCTGTCTACCGATATTCCGAAACTTAGAAAAAACATAATTTCCTCATACGAAGTCAGATTTAGACGTTCTTTTTATGAAAATTCTCGGTTTAACGAATACTACGACTTTCGTTTAGATCATTATATCTAAAAAGTAGTTTATCGAAAACTCACTTTTTACACTAAATAGTGTTTGTTGGTTTTGTCGCGGATCTTCGATTGGTCATAACTTCTTTGTTATAACTCGGATTTCGATGAGGTTTTCGCCTAAATGTTTCTAATGAAATTATCTACAACTTTCAATAATAAAATTTTACTTATTTCAAATTTTATATTTTCGTTAAATTTCAATATTTGACATTTTATTTGAATTTCATAAGACTTCCAGTATTTTTCCGAGTAATTCTAAAGATAGTTTTATTTCATTTCTAGTAAAAACTATTTGTTAGAACTCAATGCTCAATATCATATAATATTTCATAATATTATTTGTTTTTAAACTACAAAACACGATAACTGAACGTGTATGTTACATATATATATATATATATATATATATATATATATATATATATATATATATATATATATATATATGTATATATATATATATATATATATATATATATATATATATATATGTATGTATAAGATAAGTCAGTCTTACCCGTTAGTAGGCCTCATTCACGAAGCCGATCTATAAGGGGTATAAGGAAATTGCCTATAAAATGGCGATTGAATGTGTGTCCACTCTCGCCCACCGCTTCCTTGATTGGTGGATGGTCGTTAGCCAAACGGATAGGATAGGACATTAATCCCTCATTAATAAGTATAATGAATATTATAAAGTAACTAAATATTTTTTATAAAGTTCCCAATCTTAGTTACTATAGGAAAATGTGAAAATAATGCTAGTCCATGAAATTGCACTTTGCACCTAGTCTAGTCGTTAGTGGAGCGTGTGTGGTTAATCGGCACACTAACTTGGACTAACAAGGGTAGCAAATGGTAGCTCGAGAATTACCATAGATCAATGGAGTGTGTCTGTGTTTAACCGGCACATTGATTAGGTGGTAAACGACATCGAGAGTGCTAAGCTAATTTGTATGGTTATTCACACATTGTTTGTGATCCTCGATATCCCAATCACAAACTTGAAGGGCATAATCGAGATTGAACATGTCATTGAAAAGTTCAATGAATCTCAAAAGAATATAGGAATTTCACTTCATTTAAAACCTAATTCTTCATTTCATTTTTCGTGTTGGAATTGGTAAATCGTCATTTACCTGCAATTGGATTACGGCATCCCTCTTCTGAATTGTAAATTATTGTGTTGGGTCCTAGCCTTAATTTTTCATTTGGGTGTTATATTAAGGATTCTTTATCTAATCAAAACTTTGTTCGTTTTCTTTTTCAGATGTATGGCTCAAACAACATTTCTGGCTCGAACTCCAACTCCTCAAGCTCATTTTCTCTTTTGAACATTTGTAGGAGGGTCACCTTCGATGGATCCAATTTCAATTATTTGATTCGTAACATTCAAATGCACTTGCGATACGAGGAGAAAGAATATGTCCTTGAAAAAGAACTCAAAGAGATAGATGAAACCAAAGCTACTGCTGAACAAATAGTTGAGTATAGGG
Organism: Lactuca sativa; assembly: GCF_002870075.4. Classification (NCBI taxonomy): domain Eukaryota; kingdom Viridiplantae; phylum Streptophyta; class Magnoliopsida; order Asterales; family Asteraceae; genus Lactuca; species Lactuca sativa. The sequence continues at coordinate 139,881,286 of NC_056628.2, read as the reverse complement.
CTCATGAAAAGGAGGCGACAAAGGTTTCGTGTATTATGGTAGCCACTATGACTCCTGAGCTGCAGCGGCTCTACGATGACTATTGGCCTTACGACATGTGCCATGATTTGATGGAAAAGTACTATAAAAGCGCACATCAAGAAAGGTACGAGATTGTCGCCTCGCTAACAACAACCAAGAGGAAAGATGGAGAGTCCATCACGAGCCACTTGCAAAGATGCAAAGGTATGTATATCGTTTGCTCAAGTTGAATGTCAACTTTGACGAAGAGTTGGCGATTGATATAATCCTACACTCTTTACCTCCTTTTTATGATCAGTTTGAGTTGACTTATCATATGAATAAGGAGGATGTCTCCTAGATCAAGCTTCAAGGTTTGTTGAGAACTGCTAAAAGTGGACTTAAAGGCAAATTTGTCGAGTCCACCCCTACTGTTACTGCATCGGTCCTCGCTATATGACATGGTAAAAGGAAAAGGAGGAAAGCTCCCTCTAAGAGACACAAGGGAAAGTCCCATGATGGATCCTCTTCAAATGGATCCAAAGGTAAAGTCAGTTCTGCCACTCCGTCATCTAATCCTAAAGAAGCAACGTGCTTCTACTGTCATGAAAAGGGGCATTGGAAACGAAGCTTCCCGAAATACTTGTAGGACATCAAGGATGGGAAGATAAAGCCCTCCTTCATAGGTATTTATACTATTTAATCTAATAACTCATCACATGCTAGTTCTTGGGTCCTTTATTCAGGATGTGGTTTTCACATTTGTTCTAATTTGCAGGGGATTAGAAGAAGTAAGGATATGGAGCATGGGAAGATGAACCTGATAATGGGGAATATGAAATCGTTGCTTGTCACCAAGATCAGGATTTACTCTTTAGTGCTTAGTAGTGGGTTAGGGTTAGAGTTGAATGATTGTTGCTACTCGTCAGAGATGATGAGGAATATTATTACCTTTCATGGTTTGTACAGACAAGGTTTTGGATTTTCATTTAACAATGAAGTTGGTTCTCGATACTTTATATTTTGAAGCATTGTCGTGTAATGGTGTATATGAAACTGTGATGGTTGTAGATAACTTAGGAAATAATGTGTTGCATATCGATTCTTCTAATGGTTTAGACATGGCATGCTTGTATCATTGTCATCTTGGACATGTCAACAAGAAGCACACGACCCAACTCCAAAAGGATGGAGTCTTGTAGTCATTTGACTTAAACTCAGATGACACGTGCGAACCTTGTTTACTTGGAAAGATGACTAAATCACCTTTCACTGGTACTTGTGAAAGAGGTGATGGATTGTTGGATCTCATACATACTGATATGTATGGGCCCTTTAGGTCCATCACAATGGAGGCTAACCGCTTCTATGTGAATTTTACCGACAATTATAGCAAATATAGATATGTCAACCTAATCAAGCACAAGTCAGAAACGTTTGAAAAGTTCAAAGAGTTTAAGCAAGAAGTGGAGAATCAATTTGGCGGGAAGATAAAGATGCTCAGATTCGATACGGGTGGTGAGTATCTTAGTATCGAGTTCCACAACTACCTTAAGGAATGTGGAATTCTTTCACAATTGACGCCACCTAGGACACTGATACTCAATGGTGTAGCTGAGAGGCGCAATCGAACCTTGTTGGGCATGGTTCTTCTGTCACACCCCAAAACCACGAACGACGGAAACGTTCAGGGGTGGAGGACGTCATGTACAATATCACAATAGTGTAATATAATAAACAAGCAACAACATCATCCATTGCATTATAAGTAAAGTTTTAATACATGTGTGTTCTTTCATTGTAGTAAGACACCAAAAATATACAATCAAAATAAAAGACGAGACTTGTCTACTCCGTCTTCTCAAAACCTGGCCATCGTACCTGTCTACTGTTGACCTGAGAATACAAGTTATTTTGAAAGAGAGTATCAGCTTTAAAGCTGGTGAATTCATAAGTAATTAAGTGTCATTGTCTTGCTTATGAAAATCTGTTATGAAGGCCATGTAAACCTTTAAATGAAAATGTTGATGTAAGTATGAAAGCCTAGAAAATCCCTTATTTTCTATAAGTATGAAATGTAGTCTTCTACCAAGACCCGAATGTTTTGTTAGTAAAATGATAGTTTTTCCTTTAATTGTTTAGTACTAAAGTACTTAGTCTAACTCATCGTTTATGTGAAAGTATCACAAAATAAAGTAAACAGGAAAATGTACTACTGTAAGTGTTGTCACTGGGTACTAGGACTAACACAACATCGCATTAAGCGAAATATGTAACCTAATGAACATCAGAAGATTGTCCAGAAAAGTAATAATGTAAGTGTCATCGCTGGGTACTAGGAGTAACACAACATCGCAATAAGCAAAAGGTGTAACCTTATGAACAATCGAAGATTGTCCACTTGTCCTCTGTAGCAGCAGCAGGTGGGTGGATGGGTTAGCCCTGGTTATCGATCTACCTAGTATAAGTAGTAACCTTAGACCTCCGTAGATGGTCATCGACCACTGGTGCTAATCAGTGGGGTTCGGAATGGTAAGTCCCGCCGAGATATCCCATTGAACCGAGATAGGAAAGATAATTTACACAGAAAGTACTAATAAATCATCCTCGTAGTTCTAAGTACAAGTATCCAGGTAAGTGAATACAGGATAATGCACCTATGTAAAAGTGTTCCTTTATGGTATTCATGTAATTGTGTTCATGTAACAGGTAAGTATATGTAAACATATTCATGCACCAGGTAAGCATATGTATAAGTAATCACGTATCAGGTAATGTACTAGTATAGACTCATGAATGAACTAACTCTTGTGTGATTCCTTGTAATAGGAATAATGTTTGATATCTTCAAATTATCCCTATGATAATTTACTGAATGGTAATTAGTTGTTCAAGTAGGTTTAAACACTCTTACTACTCAAGGGTGTGAGAAACTAAATGAAAGATGTAAACTATAACATCAATACATATATAAGAATATAAGTGTATATGCATAGTTTAGTTCAAGAATGGAAAATGGTTTTGTAAGACATCTTATGGGTTTTGAACAATAATTAAAAATGACTTGATGTCATTTTAATTAAACATTTCAAAAGTAAAACATTTGATAACAAATTATTTTTAAGATTTAAAACCATTTCATGCATCACATTTTGTAGTATGTGAAATCTGTTAAATGACAAACACAGTTATAAAATACATATCAATGATTTAATAACATGTTTGTTTCTACTTGTATCCCCCCCCCCCCCCCATTTAAGCATTTAAAATCATTTAAAACATTGATTAGGGGTATGAACTCACCTGTAGTTGGTGGTTTGGATGAACTGAACGGTATAGGATTGCTAGATGTCAAGCGAGGACTTGTACACACACTACGATCCTAATGAACATATAATCATACATATATGCACTCAATTAGTCTCAAATTACTAATTGATAATGTTAAGACATCCTAGACATAATAAACACTTTATTTAAGTGCTTTAAGCCGTAAGGATTGCATCTAAGCTATTGTGGGACAAGGCACCTGTCTTTAGGGTTCCAAAGGACCCCATATATGAGTTTACTCCTCATATACTAACACACATGGAGTTTACGGTTGTAAACTCTTGAGTTTACGGCCGTAAACTCCCAACCATGGGTGTATTGTGTGTTTTGAAGTTCCAAATGATTCCTAGAATTATTCCAACTTGGTGGTTATATTCTTGGAAGGGTTTAAGGCATAGAAACACTCCATTTAGGAGTTTACAGCCCTAAGGCCATTTCCCTTAGATTTTGCGGCCGTAAACTCTTAAGTATGGGTGTTTTTGATGCTTTCAAGTCTCTTGCACATGTGGTATAGGTTCTAGGCTTTTATTCCAAGCATATGAAGACCCTTGACACACTTTGGTGTCCTTAAATCATGTTTACGGCCCATGAACCATGCCATGGCCGTAAACTCATCTTTAAATGTGATATTGATGTGATTAAAGCCTTAGATTAAATGGGAACAAGTCTAGTTAGAAGTCTAAGGCTTTAGGTGCCTTAAAAGCACCATTTTGAGCTTGAATTTGGAGTTCACGTCCTAAGATATTCTTTGGCCGTAAACTCCCAAACTTGGGTGATCTTTGCTTGATTTCATTTCCCTAATACACATATAAATGATTCTAAGGCAGTAACATAACACAAGGGTCGGTCTCGGCTTTGTTTTGGGAGTTTACCGCCCAAGAACACCTTGGGGAGTAAACTCCTAAATCTAGTGATTTAGCCTTCTAAATCATGTTATAAACACATATTAAGCTTTCTAACACTACTAGAAAGAGGTACTCACGTTTTGGTATAAAAAACCAAAGATCCGTGAGAGAGAAAATGGCTTTTCTCTAGTTGGAAATGCGAATAATGAATGAATTTGGTTCAGAATTCTATTTATAGTCCTGAGATATTTTTGGCAGAAAATATTTTTATTCCCGAAATGATCTCTAATATAATAGAGTGTTGGAATAACAGTGTTGCACAAAACCCTAGTGCACCCACTCTCCTGATATTTCCTGAAATGTAAACCCTGAATTACTCAAACTTACACTAAAAAGTCTGAAAATTAACTGTGACTGCTATAACTTCAATTGAAGTGATATAGTTTGTACAGAATGGAAATTTTGGGTTGTCACATCTTCCCATGATGAGTCAAGCTTCGTTAACCATCTCATTTTGGGGGTATGCCTTAGAAACTGCCAACCATATCCTTAATCTAGTCACAACTAAGAAGGTTGTCAAAACACCTCACGAGATGTGGACAGGGAAGGTTCCCTCGTTGGCACATATCAAGGTTTGGGGTTGCGAGGCTTTAGTAAGACGAGAGACTAACGAAAAGCTTGAACCTCACAGTGAGCGGTGTATTTTCATCGGCTACCCACATAAATATTTTGGATATCTTTTCTACAGACCTAATGACAATGTGGTCTTCGTAACAAGGAGAGGGGTTTTCTGTGAGAGAGAACTCATATGCCAAGAGGAAAGTGGGAGGCAAATTGATCTTGAAGAGCTTCAGAGTCAAGCGGTGAAGGAACCTCTAACAATAGAACTCAACCTGAGGAAGAGATTCTTGTTGAACCAGTTGACAAGTCCTTACCTCAGAGACATTCCAGTAGAGTTAGTGTTCCACCTGTGTTGTATGGTTTCCATATAACTGCTGAAGGCGATACGTTTTTCAGTGATAGTACACTGATAAATTTGGATGAACCTAACAACTATATGGAAGCCATGGCGGGCCCGAAGTCTACAAAGTAGAAGGAGGCAATGGACAGCGAGATTTATTCCATGTATGACAATCAAGTTTGGAACTTCGTTGACAATGTACCGGGTCGTAAGACGGTCGAATGCAAGTGGATCTTCAATAAGAAGACTGGCATGTAGGGGAAAGTGCACACGTTCATGGCACAATTGGTTGTGAAGGGCTTTACTCATACCCTGGGGTTGACTATGTTGAGACCTTCTCACCAGTGGCCAAGATCAAGTCTATAAGGGTTATCTTAGCCATACTTGCGTTTCATGATTATGAAATATGGCAGATGGATGTCAAAACTGCTTCCCTTAATGGGAAGTTGGCTGAAGATGTTTACATGTGTCAACCAGAGGGTTTTGTAAATGCAAAGTACCCTAATAGAGTGCAAGTTTGAGATATCCATCTATGGATTAAAGCAAGCGTCTCGCAGATGGAATCTTTGTTTCGATGAGAATGTCAAAGAGTTTAGATTTTCGAGAAACAAGGATGAGTCATGTGTTATGCCAAGGCTTTTGGGAGCATAGTTAGATTTCTAGTTTTATATGTTGATGACATACTTCTCATAGGGAATGACATCCCAACCTTGCAGGCGGTTAAGTCCTGTCTTGGGAGGTGTTTCGCTATTATGGATCTAGGGGAAGCTACTTACATTCTGGGGATAAGGATTTTGAGAAATAGAAGTAGGAGAATAATAGGACTTAATCAAAGTACTTACTTGGACAAGGTCCTGAAACGTTTTAGCATGGAGAATTCCAAGAAAGGGGAACTGCCAATCCAAAGCAATACCAAGCTAAGTAAGACTCAGAGTCCGAGTATCGATGCTGAGATAGCATAAATGATTCGAGTGCCATATGCTTCTGTTGTTGGTTCGATCATGTACACTATGACATGTACTCACCCTGATGTGGCTTTTTTGTTGAGCATGGTTAGTGATGAGTTATAAAATAAATCTTTGATCGATTAGATCTTTGTAACAGGTAAGTAATGAACGTAAAGATAGTAAAAATGAAACACAAGTATGAATCAGAATGTGTCGAATGATTAGATTACTCGATCCTCAGCAGAGCTCGACTAAGAACTTCCACTGTAGAGGATTCTAGGGTTACAAAATAAGAACGATGAATATGCTGAACAATACTTCTCTAATCGTTTCTAATCATCTCGTTCTAGGATGCATGCAAGCATCTATTTATACTAAACCCTACAAAACTCACGGATGGACAGGCCCATACCGGAGATAAACATTGGACTAGCTAACGAGCCCAATAGACGCAACACTATACTGAACCTAACAATCTCCCCCCTTTGCGTCAATTTGGAGCGAGACTATCGTTTCTTCTTGCTTGGGCCAGTAGCAGGAACCTTCTTTGTTGTATCAAACAGACGTGAGATAAGTGCAAGGATAGTCTGTCTGAAGCGAATGTACCATTGAATCATATCATCAAAGTACTTGATATCATCCGTTGTGTTCTGCTTGCATCGATGGATAATCCCTAAAACATGTTCCAAACAGGCAGTGGTGTAGAGATGTTTGTCTGACAAGGCAAAAAGACATTTCTGTCCTTCGTTCCTGGTAAACATGACGGAGTTTCTCTTTGGGTTAATCTTCCCCATCTGCATCATGTTGAGATCACTGGCAGAGCCAACAGGAGATATGGTGGGCTTCTTCTTGAATACGCTCGCTATCTCCTGATCCATCAGAGCAACTTCCATGACATAGCATACAAGCATCCTCTTAAAGTGGTCGATGATCGGACCATATTCTGCTTCATTTGTAAGGAGGATGTTGTGCAAGATAATCCAGTCATGGGGATTAAGGTTGGGAAGATCTGCAAGTGAGATGGCATGTTTGGTCTTGGCAGATCCCCGTAGTACCTTGAACCGAACGTTGGTGAAGTTGCCTTCCCTAAACGGCTTTAGGACCCGAACATTGACGATTTTCTGAGCGCTCCAAGTTTGGTATTGTGGTTGAGCTACCCTCAGATAAAATTCGACCAAGTCCCGATCAACCTGTGGATGAGGATGGGGGAAATCAGCAATGTTGGAAAAGTCATGAAAAACAAATGCCTTTCGGGTTAGTGGCATATCGAACTGAGAGTCGACAGTGTTAGAACGATCTAAAGAGATCACAGGTTCTAGCCACAAGATACTTGGTGTTTCGATGGCTTCTTTAATCAGCTTCTCAAGAGTCCAAGGAGGAAAAAGAGTTTCCCTGCTCTCGAGAAGGTCGTGGGCTTCTTTCTGTCTTCTTTCGGCTTCTTCAGCCTCTCTAGCCACACGAGCACTGATGTCAGCCTCTTTATCTCGACCTTGTCATTTCAGAAGGTCGGCAATTGTCTCCTTATCATCTTCATCGCTCTCCTCAGCAATCTTCTTGCCCTTGTCTTTTACACCGGAACCGGAGGCTTGGCCTACTGGAGGAGGTTCGGTTGTGTGTGTTGCTGTTGAAGTAGGAGGCGTTTGAGACATATTCACTTTTTCTCCCCCTTGTTTCGGAATGGACACGAAATCAAGGAGCCCTTCAATTTTGCTCAGTAGAGAGAGGGCGGGAGCAAGCTTCTCTGCAAGGTCACGCCTCACAGAATAATTGAGGATCGGGTCATGTGCTTCAAGGATGTTTGAGATAGCTGAGTGGACATCCGAAACACACGATTTAACCACCTCTTTTTCAGATCGAAGAGACTCAATCTCATGTTGAGAGTTGGAGAGTTGAGTACTCTTGACCTTCAGAGCGGTAGTATTCCTTGCGAGAGCATCCATGAGAGAGTTCTCAGCAGCTAAGTCTTCTTGAATCTTGGAGAGACGCTCCTCAATGGTTGTTCTGAAAGCTGAGTTGTTGTCAGAAATTGTTTGACGAAGTGAAGCGAACGACTTCAGCTCTGATGCGACTAAGTTAGCCAGCTGGTTGACAATGGGTTCCAGCTTTGTCGTGGTGGCTTCACCGTTTTCCTGTAAAGATTTCAACAAGGAAGAAGCATCAGTGAATAGTTTATCGACTTTTTCGGTCGCTGCCTCACAAGCTTTGGTTGAGGCGTCAATGGCTGCAGTGGCGGAATCAAGAGAAACTTGATGAGCTTTGGAAAAAGCATCAACAATTTTCTGAATGGCAGCTTCAGATATTGAGGACTGTGATGTGGAAGATGAGGCGATGATAGAATCGATTTGTCATGTAGCTCCTTGAGATGTCTCTTAGTGACAGGAGCATCGTCATCATCGTCACTTTGAACTCGAAACGGACTGTAATAGACCGAATCAAAGGTCATGTCCTCCCCGCCAAGGAGTGGTTCTTCACCCTCTGATGCATGAGCAGGAGAAGATGGTGGTGGTGAAGCTTGAGGCTCGGTAGTAGTAGTAGTAGTAGTAGGTTCGGGTTGGGTGGTGTGTTCGGTTGTTGGTGTGGGTTCAGGTGCTGAGGTGGATTTGGGTGCGTCAGTATGAACCCCCGTATCAGATACGTTGGTTCTTACGTCTGCAGTGGTGGTGGTTGTTGCTTCGGTAAATATAGGTGGTGGTACTGGGATGGAGGTGGATGGTATTTGAGTGGTGGAGGTTATGGGGGGAATAGAAAAAGGAATTGTAACTAGTGGAGAGGAAATAGGAGAAGTGGAAATATGAATCTCTGGTGTAGGCGAACGTGGTGGAGTGTTACCACGTTGAGATCCATCAGAATCAGAACCCTCTTCCTCAGATTCGCTTGAGGACGAAGCGATGATCAACTTTCGCTTTGGTTGGGTTTTTCGCTTCTTCATAGGTGGGGATTGGGCGGCTCTGGTGGTTTTCCTCTTCTTGGGAGATGGGCCTTTTGCTCCCTTTGCAACCTGCTTTCCCTTATCAGCCTTCTTTCCTCTAGGGGCAGGCTTCTCAGCATCATGAATCGATTTGAGCATCTCTGGAGTAAGGTCTCTCGGACTAGAACGTCGGAACTCCTTGTACGTTTTAATGATCCGGCTGTCGGCAGGAACATCACCATACATTGTTTCAGGGATAGAACCGTTGAAGGGAAATTTTGATGCGTCAGAGACAATGATCTTTGTGGTATGGAAAGTACCAATCGAAGACATTGGAGCACCAGCGACAATGGGGATGTGGTACTTGTCCATCACCCATTTAGTGACAAGAGTCCAGAACCGGGCATATGAAATCTCGGAATGTCGAGAAGTGGAAGAAAGACTCTGAATGAGTTGTTTCCATAGGACCGACCCGTAGTCTTGTTGATACCATTGTAGATCCCGTACATGATGGATAGGAACAGACGACTTGCCCCGTCGGATCCAGCACTTCTTTCAGACAAGCCCTTGAAAAGCACAGTAAACATCCCATTCCACTGAGGGGGCAGGCACGATTTCTTGAATTTCGTGACCGTTGTGAGCACCTCAGTGTACCCCATGTTGTAGAACATGTTGAACAGATGACCCATCGGAATGGTTTCAGGATTAACCCTCGACGAATCAGGTTCAAACCCTAACAGCGTACAAAACCTCTGCTTGGAAATCGACGCCTTGTGCTCGAAGACATTGAAGAAAATCCTGTCGACGACCTTGTCGTAGTAAGCTGTGGCAAAAATCTGTGACAGGAACTCCATGGGAACAACTTCAGCCCTGGTAAGAGCAGGAGCGATTGGCGAGTATTTCAGGCATTCGATGATGGGAAACATGAAAGCGTCGTATGCCTGAGGAGTAAGATCAATGATCAACCTCTGCTGGGGACGAATAGGCAAGATGTGAAAAGTTGCGTGAACTGATCAAGAATCCGCCATTGTTGTGATGAAGATGGGAGAGATGATGAACAGTAGAGGTTGGATCGATTTTCTTGCTCTCTGGAAATATAGGTGCAGTAAAGAGGTAAACGGTGGTTTACATTGCCTTTTATACTGTGAGTAAAGGAGAAAGAAGAATCTTTCCCAAATCTTCGATTGAAAAACGAAGAGTTTTTCGGAGGCGATTGACGCGTGACAGTTGGTGTTGCCGATGATTACGCAGGAGAGAGAGTGTCAGTCCCTAATTACACGCCTTCCCATCAGGCGCCGTTTGGAGATGAAACGGTTCCAATTCGCACACTTTGCCTTCTTGCGCCGTTTGAAATCAAATCGATTGGACTCCCGCCTGAGTCATCATTTTGTCATCTTATCCCTTTAGAGTTTAACGGCATCTTTAAAATAAAATCGCCCACGTGGATTAATATCAACCACAACCTTTTTATAACAACCAATCCAATTAAAATGTCTTGAAATTAATGAAACCAAAATTTTGGAAAATCAAAAAGATTTTCGTGCTGAGTGTGTAAAAGAAAAAGAAATAAAGCAACACTTTTGAGGGATTAGGTGATGTCAATAAAGACACGAAACAATTGATCCCGGGCACGAATCTCTTCCTTCAAAGTCAAGAGAGACCTTAAAGTGTTTGTGTGGTTTCCCGTTGAATAACGATCAGATACTTATTAAGAAGTGTTGAAAGGCTTCTTTTAATTAGGCTTATGAGGGTGGCTTTCGCTTCGATTCATAATTCCTAATCTTGATATAAGATAGAAATCGAACGAAGTACTTGTGAGACCAATGTAGTCTGTTGAACAAGTAGGCTGGAGATAATTTAAGTGGCAAGGTAAACTAATGTATGCGAAATCTCAAAAAAAAAATAAAACTGGATCCCAAGGGAAGAAATGTTATTGGATTTAACAATTTCATAGGAATCACTCAAAAGAAAAATAGAGATTTCATGTTGTACCCCCATGGATAAGTCCGTCAATTCATTAGTGAAAGCTAGAGCAAGTTAATTGTTCACCGTCAATGCATAGTAGGTATTGAATTGTGGGTTTCACTTAGCACGTAGTGACACGAAGCTAAGATCATGAACACAGAAATTGTGCAACCATAAACCTCAGTGGTAATGTCTGAGAGTCTCAAGGGTTACGTTTGTGAAGCGAATGAGATGGAGAAAAAGTAATGTAGATGGTGTAAAGAGACCAAAGTACCTCTGCTGTGAAAAATAAGGACTAAGCAGAAAACTCTTATCTCATGTGAGAAGAGAGTTAGGTAGCTCATGATTAGAATAAATATGAGAGCCTAATTGGGAAGACAAGGTTTGTTTGTACCAAGTCAGTAAGGCTTTTATTCAGAATCAGGTGAGGCTTTGGACACATACAGCAGCATGCTTCTAGGGACACTTAGCTAGTGAAATGATTTACCCACAAAGAGACATACAAAAAGATAAGAGCCAAAATTAAAATAAAATAAAGAAAGAGAAAAATAAATAATAATAAAAAAAATATTTTTGGAGTTTTTGAATTTAAAAAAAATATTTTTGGAATTTTTGATAAAAAGGAAAATAAGACATAAAAAAAAAAGAATACAAAAAAATGTTGGAACCGAACTCGAGCGTTCGGTTTATTTCAATTGAGAAAATTTTGGAACCAAACCCGAGCGTTCGGTCTATTTCGGGTGAGAAAATTTTTTGAACCAAACCCGAACGTTCGGTCTATTTCGGTTGCCAAAAAAAATAAGTTTGAAAAAGAAAAGAACTTTGACAATAAGATAAATGAATTTGGAAAAATAATACAAAAGATTTACAACCAAAGAAACTACCTTTGAGTGATAAGCAAAGATCAAATGATACAACCGAACCCGAGCGTTCGGTTCATTTCGGTACACCAGAACAAGACCCGAACCCGAGCGTTCGGTTCATTTCGGCATACATGAGACCCAAACCCGAACGTTTGGTCTATTTCGCTTCTTACTTTTAATCTTGAGAGGTAATTTTTGGTACTGACTCCGATTCCATCATTCCTAGCCCTTGTAGAATTTTGTTGAAAGAAGCTTCAGGAAGAGCTTTGGTGAAGATGTCAGCCAGTTGATCAGTGGTTCGAACAAAATGAATTTCGATGTTCCCATCTTCCACATGATCCTTAATAAAGTGATACCTCAGTGCTATGTGCTTAGTCTTGGAGTGTTGCACTGGGTTATGATAGATCCTAATTGCATTCTCGGAGTCGCAATATAGTGGGATCTTTTTCATATTGAGTCCAAAGTCCCGGAGCTGGCTTTGGATCCAAATCACTTGAGATGTACAGGAGGCAGCTGCGATGTATTCTGCTTCAGCTGTAGACAGAGATACACAAGTCTGTTTCTTTGATTGCCAGCTAACCAACTTCCCGTCAAGGAATTGGCAGCCTCCAGTGGTGCTCTTCCTGTCTAGTCCACAACCTCCAAGGTCTGCATCTGAGTAGGCTTGAATGAAGAAACCTGAGTTTGATGGATACCATAGGCCAAGAGAGGTAGTTCGTTTTAGATACCGGAGTATGTTCTTCACTGCAAGCATATGAGGTTCATGAGGATTCACCTGAAATCTAGCACAGTAACAAACATAAAACATTATATCAGGCCTGCTAGCAGTAAGGTACATTAAAGAACCAATCATCTAGCGATATAGCGTAATATCGACTGCTGGCTTATCCAAGGATGAAGTGAGCTTGGTGCCGAACGTCATTGGAACTTTAACCTTTGAGTCTCCCATCATTCCGAATTTAGCAAGGAGAGTCTTGGTATATGCTTCCTGGTTAATAAAGATGCCTTCGGGTCCCTGTCTAATATTTAAACCAAGGAAAAAATTAATCGGACCCATTGAGCTCATTTCAAATTTAGTCCCCATCAGCTTTCTGAATTCAGCTGTTAAGCTAGGATTCGTTGAGCCAAAGATGATATCATCGACATAGATTTGAACAATCATAAGGTGGTTACCTTCCTTCTTACGAAAGAAGGTTGGGTCAACCGAACCTTGTTTGAATTTGGACATCTTTAAAAACTTGGTTAGCGTTTCATCACAGGCCCTAGGTGCTTGTTTCAGCCCATAAACCGCTTTGTCCAGAATATAGCAGTGATTGGGGTACTTTTCATTGATGAATCCCGGAGGTTGCTCCACGTACACCGCTTCTTCAAGTTCTCCATTTAGAAATGCGCACTTTACGTCCATTTGGTAGACCTCAAAGTTCTTGTGTGCAGCATAGGCAAGGAATATTCGAACAGATTCCAGCCTAGCTACAGGAGCAAAAGTTTCCTCATAATCGATTCCTTCCTCCTGGCAGTATCCTTTCACCACTAGACGAGCTTTGTTTCTTATCACATTGCCTTCCTTGTCCATTTTATTTCTGAAGACCCATTTGAGACCAACAACCGAGGCATCTTTAGGAGTTGGAATGAGGCGCCAAACCTTATTTCTTTCGAACTCATTAAGTTCGTCTTGCATAGCTTGAACCCAATCAGAGTGATCAAGAGCAGTGTTTACTGTCTTTGGTTCAACTTTTGAGACGAAAGAGTTAAACATGCAGAACTCTACTTTTGAGAACAGAGATTTTTGCTTTGCCTTCAGTTGAGATCGGGTCAAGACCTTTTCAGAGACATTACCCACAACCTGTGAAACAAGATGATCTCTGGTCCATTTGACAAGAGGAGGGTAATTTGGATCATAGGATGGATCCAATTCAGCATTTACCATTTCTTCTAATTCAGATTGACTATCATCGTCATAAAACATATCGGCATTCTCCCCATCGACTGATGAGCTTTCAGGTGTATCTTGACTTTCCGGTGCTACAGGACTTTCGGGTGCAATTGAGCTTTCGGGAGCTACAGTACCTTCGGGTGCAATAGAGCTTTCAGAAGCTACAGTACCTTCGGGTGCAGTAGAGCTTTCGAGTGCAGCTGGAGAAGAGTTCTCCCCTTCAACTTGTGAACTCGGCTGCTTTGAAGAAGATGGATTCTCCCCCTCAACTGAAGCACCGTGCTGAGGAGGTTCATTTGGAACTGATACTCCTTCATCCATTCGTTTGGCAGCGTCTTCGACGATTTGCTTCAGATGGCCAACTTTGTTGTCTGCTGCATTGGCTTCTCAGAGAGTAGCCTTCTCCGATTCATCGAATAACTCCATAAACTGCTCAAATAAATTTGCAATTGAGGCCGTGACTTGGCCTGTTTGAGAGAAAATTTCTCCAACTGTTTCTTCAGTGGCCTTCAACTTCTTGACGTAGCTGTCATCGAAAGTCACATAATACGTTTCTTCAATCTTCCTCGAACGCTTGTTTAAAACCCTGTATGCTTTTGAAGTAAGAGAGTATCCCAGAAAAATCCCTTCATCGGCTTTAACGTCGAACTTGTTACGATGTTCTTTAGAGTTGAAGATAAAGCATCGTGAGCCGAATACATGGAAGAATTTAACGTTCGGCTTCCTGTTGTTGACGATCTCATAAGGAGTAAGAGTGAAACTCTTATTGAGATAGGACCTGTTCTGCGTAAAACATGTTGCAACAATAGCATCAGCCCAGAAATATAGAGGTAGAGAAGCGAAACTTAACATGGTTCAAGCCGCCTCATACAAAGATCGGTTTCGTCTTTCGACAATTCCGTTTTGTTGAGGGGTGTAGGGGGCTGAGAAGTTGTGACTGGTTCCTTTTTCTGCCAAAAAGTCTTCTAATTCTTTATTTTTGAACTCCAGCCCATTATCGCTTCTGATGTTGCGAACGACTTTCCTCAGTTGCACTTCAATCTGCTTGATAAACATCTTTAGCTTGAGAGTTGCCTCAGATTTGTGCTTCAAAAAGAACACCCATGTAAAACGTGAAAAGTCATCAACAATAACAAGAATATACTTGCTACCGCCAATGCTTTCGATAGATGATGGACCACACAAATCAATGTGAATTAACTCAAGTGGTTCAACGACTTTAGTGTTTATAATGGATGGGTGACTTTGACGACTCTGTTTCCCCAATTCACACGCAGCACATAAATGTTCTCGATCAAACTTGAGCAATGGAAGACCCCGAACATGACCTCCGGTGACAAGTTTGTTGATATCCTTGAAGTTGAGATGGGAGAGCCTTCGGTGCCACAGCTAGCTTTCGTCAGAATGTGCTTTAGATAACAGACAGATAGCTGGATTTCCTTTGATAGGTTTGAGATTGAGAGGAAACATTTCGCCTTTGCGCTCTGATTTGAGAATCACTCGTTTTGTTTCCTTCTCTATTATTTCTGAACCCTCATCGTCAAATGAAACTTTAAGACCGGTACCTCCAACAAGCTGAGATACACTGATGAGGTTGTGTTGTAGCCCTTCAACGTATGCAACCTTTCTGATTGTGAAGTCTCCATTTCTTATCATCCCATAACCTTTTATCGTGCCATATGAGTTTTTCTCGAATTTGACATTCCCGCCATTTGGAAGAGATCGATATTCCCTCAGCTCTTCCTCCCTTCCTGTCATGTGACGTGAGCAGCCACTGTCAATATACCATTCTTCGTCGAACTGCTCGTCACTGATAACCTGCAAAAATCAAGCAGATTTAGGAACCCAAAGTTTCTTGGGTCCACATGAGCCTTTCACAGGAACAGGAATAGTAAGAGAAAGGTCAACAAGATATGTTCTTTTTATTAAAGTTGTTTCATCTTTCTTCTTAATAGTGAAAACTTTAATTTTGTTAGGATTTGTTACATTCGGTTTAGATTCAGGTTTTGGCGTTTGGGCCTTGGAATGCTTTTGATCATTCTTGACTGAGGAAACCTTCGATTTTCCTTTCAAATCTGTTGAAGATTTTGGATTTTGAGTTTTAACAGAATTGGATTTAGAATGGGGTTGAGAAGAATTAAAATGAGAGAATTTAGACTGAGAAGTTTTCTTGACTTGAGGTTCTAAGTGGCCCTTTAGGTTTTGGTCATTAGTGGGACCGAACCTTGAACCTCGATAGCTTTTGCTCTCGGAACCGAACCTATGCTTTCGGTAGCTGGTGTTCTCTGAACTGAACCATTCCCTTTGGTTGTTATTCCTTTTAGAACCGAACCTATCCTTTCGGTTGTTATTAATTTCTTGCGGCCTGACAGTACTTTTCTCTGACTTTGAATTTTTGTCATGATAAGAGAAATGGGCGTTTTGAGATCGCCAAAACTGTTTTCGCTCTAAGAGATTCTTTTTGTATCTCAGATTCCTTTGCTGCTTTTGATCCTTCACTTGCTTTGGCTGTCGGTGGATGTTGGCTTTTTGCTTTTGCTTCCTGTCAGTCGGTTCACTTTTAACAGATGATGGTTCGCTTGTAGGAGTGACTTCTTCTACAGGAACTTCTTTTGTACCACTAGTACTTGGCACATCGAAGTTGTCAGGCTTGTTTAGTGGCTCTGGCACATATCTGCCTTTGGTTTTCTAGGACGTTCGCTCTGACAGACCAACGGTTTCATCAGCATTATCTATAGGAGCAGACCAGAAAAACTCATCACAGGCATCTGCATTATCTTCGATTACTATGGCGGTGAGTTCGGCTGTCTGATGTTCGGTTACTCCTGTGACCTTATACACCTGATTTGATGTTGTTCTCACCTTTTGGTACACAACGGCCTTTTCTTCAAGAATTTGGGACTTATTTTCGGACAAACGAGCAAACTCCACAGAATTTTCAGAAATAAGATTTTTGTGGTTTTCGGGTTTGCTCTTGACAAACTCAGAACAGTCAACTTCATCCTCTACAGAAATTACGCTCATATCATCATCCTCATTAAGCTCAGACGCGTTTTCAACATCAATTTTATTTTCTGAGCTCAAGTTGGCATTCAATGAGTCAAATTTTTGTATGGTTTCGGTCCTTAGTTTCAGTTTATCGTTTTCATCCAAAAGGTTTTTCAGCATGTCCTTATGGTCCTTGAACTTTATAAAAGATTCGATTTTGTCCAGACCATACATATAAGTCGGATTCACACAATCAGACGAAACTACACTTTCGCAATTATATGCTTCAGCATCGATTTCATCCTCCTTAAACTCAAAGAAGGGCAAAATCATGCGATGAATTTTCTGCCCTATTTCACAGTTCAGATGAAGTTGAGTGATGTTAGCATAAAGACGTTTAGCAATTAAACAAAAAACATTTCTCTGTTTCAGAAGTTTTAAATTGTCTCTTTGTAAATACATGTTTTCGTCCTTAGATTTAATCAGCTCCGACTCCTTCAGCTCTATCCACATCCTCCGTTCCTCACTCTTGGATGACACCCTGCTTATTTGGTCAGTTAGGTTAGAATTAGTGACCCGTGTTTGAGTTAAACTGCTATCTAGATTTGAGATTCTTGAATTTAAGCTATTTAATTCTTTTTCATATGAATTTTGTGGGACTTTGAATGAAACAAAAACGGATTGTACCTTCTTGATCAATTCATCAAGCTCATTGATCTGCACACTGAGAGGTTTTGCTGTGAAGCATAAGTCCTCTCGCTCCTTGGTGTCTTCTTTCCCACCGTCTGTATTGTATCCCCTCATTTGAGATACATCTGTCACCATCAAACACTTCCCACTGCTTTCATCACCTTTTGTAACATACGCCTTTCCATGAGATGGCTTCCTAACTTCATCATCCTCTGAGTCGGTTGACCAGACCTGCACGCCACCAAACTCATCATCCGCTGCCGAACCCTGCACAATTAAAGCATTCATCGAAGGGTTAGTAGCAGCTTTCTTTCTCTTGATCTCTTCCAGATTTTTCATCAACACAGCCTCTTCATCTTTTTCCTCATCCTTCTCTGTCATTTTCTTTAGGACACAGTCTTTGGCATAGTGGTTCTTTCCTCCACAGTAGTAGTAGTTCACACCAGAATCTCCTTCAACTTTCACCTCTTTCTTTGGTTCTTCTGTCTTCGGTTCCTCCTTAACCATTTCAGAACTGTAGCTTCCCTGCCAATTTCAGTTCTTATTGGTAGGGAACCTTTTCTTAATGAACCTCTTTGGATTCGACACCATCATTGTATAGTCTTCAAAAGTAAGATCATAGTCTTCTAAGTTGAGATCTTCATCTTCTACCACACTTTTGCTTTTAGACAGGAGTGCCAAGGACCCCAAACTTGAGACCACATTTTTCTCTTGCAAGACAATCGTTTCTTGGGATTTCAAAATCCCCACCAGCTTTGCCAATGAATAAGATTTAAATTACTCATGAGCTTTAACAGTGGACACAACCGCTCTCCACTCGGATCTAAGGCCATTCAAAAAGGTTACTTTTTGTTCAATCAGCTTCCTTTCTATATCGTGTTTGATCATCTTGTTAAGAAGATGATTGAAGCGATCAAGCGTCTGAGTAACAGTTTCATCAGAATTCTGTTTAAATTCACCAAACTCAGACAAAAGCAATGTCTAAATAGAATGCTCCAAATCTTCATCTGTGGAATATAGCTCTCGCAGCCTATCCTAGATTTCTTTAGTGGTGCTGCATGAACTCACCAGCCTGAATGTATCTGATTGAAGAGCGAATAGAATCAGTCTCAATGCTTTAATGTTTCACTGAAACTTTTCCTTTTCGTCTTGAGCAACATCCTTTACGTCCTTTAACAGATCATTATATTCTTTCTGAGTTTTAATGATTTTTGATGTTCCTGAGTGAGCAAATGGTCCAGATACGATTGCTTCCCAAATAAGGTATCCATTGTCTTCAGATCCGATGACATAATCTTCAAAATGATGCGCCCAGACTTCGTAATCCTGGGTGTAAAGAATAGGAATCTTCGGCGTTGATCCAATGTTGTTTGAGATGTTGATGGGATTAGATTGTGACTCGTCCATGCTTGATCGTTTAACCTGTTTGAAAGATCAGACTTTTAATATGTAATATTAGGGCAAAACAAATAAATGCTGAGTTACGTCAATTATGGAATGACGGCTCAATAAATATTAGTTAATGCGGAATAACCCTAATCGCAAACTCTTTCACAGAAAAGATGTGTATGAATTACATAGCCTCCTGCTCTGATACCAATTGATGAGTTATAAAATAACTCTTTGATCGATTAGATCTTTGTAACAGGTAAGTAATGAACGTAAAGATAGTAAAAACGAAACACAAGTATGAATCAGAATGTGTCGAATGATTAGATTACTCGATCCTCAGCAGAGCTCGACTAAGAACTTCCACTGTAGAGGATTCTAGGGTTACAAAATAAGAACGATGAATATGCTGAATAATACTTCTCTAATCGTTTCTAATCATCTCATTCTAGGATGCATGCAAGCATCTATTTATACTAAACCCTACAAAACTCACGGATGGACAGGCCCATACCAGAGATAAACATTGGACTAGCTAACGAGCCCAATAGACGCAACACTATATTGAACCTAACAGTTAGCCGATATCAAGGGAACCCAAGTAGAGCTCATTGGACAGCGGTTAAGAGCATTCTTAAGTACCTGCAAAGGACTAAGTACTGGTTCCTTGCACTTGGTGGGAGTGATGACTTAAGAGTGACAGTGTATAGTGACGCCAATTTTCGGACCGACAGAGATAACTTCCGCACCCAGTCGAGTAGGGTATTTACCCTAAATGGAGGAGCAATTACTTGGAAAATTTTCAAGCATGAGACTGTGGCTGATTTAACGTGTGAATCAGAGTACATAACAGCGAGCGAAGCGTTAAAGGAGGAAATATGGTTGAAGAACTTTATTGGAGACCTTGGAGTTGTACCAAACATAAAGGAGCTTATGGAGATTTTTCTGTGAGAACGATGGAGTGGTTGCCATAACCAAGGAACTAAGGGATCATGGTAGATCCATACACATCGACAGAAAATACCATTTCATCAGACATTGGGTAGAAGAGGGACTCCTCGTAGTCAAGAGGGTATCGTCAGAGGAGAACCCAACAGATCCCCTCATAAAGGGTCTGAGCAGGGTTAAGCACTTATAGCATGCGAGGAGCATTAGTCTGAAGGACGATATTAGTTTTAGTGATTAGATAGATGTTTAGAAACGTGTAATAGATAAATGTAATTGACATTTTATGATTAAGTAATGGAGACTTATTTATGAGTAAATTTTACTATCTTGTGTCCATTGTTTCACTTTTGAAAGTTTTACTTCTAGAATAATTAGATTGTTCAAATTATCCATAGTTGATGATACTTTGTGAGTAAGTTATGAGGTTAGACTGTCATGAATTGGTTTGTAGATTGTCTAAGTGTTTAGACATAGCAAAGGCTTGTCGCAACGTTCATGAGTACTTCTGAAATAAGATTTGAGTATTGGATTTAACCCACGCTCATGTGAATCACTTCATGGAATTTATCACGAGTGATTGTGAGATGATAATATCGTATAATTTTTAAACCGATATATATGAGTTGTTGTTTACGAGTTGGTTATACATTGATAATTCGTAAACGCATCAGTAACTTGATGTTATAAAACGTGTTTTTGTGTACGATTTGATGAGTAAATAGTACAAGCTAATAAGTCAAAGTTTATTTGTTCCTTTTATCCTAAGAGGGTAAAAGCAATATCGTGGGCCCCTCGATGATTGTGTGTTGACTTATGTGTCAGGCCCGGTCAGGACTAAATTGATGTCTTCAATTAAGCTCTATGTCAAACAAATTAGAAGTCGGGAAAATTGTTGGACATTAAGAATGATTATTTTCCATGTCTTTATCGACAACGATATCTTGTAGAACAGAGGATTATATGATCCCTTATCTAAAGGACGTGTCATTAACTACGTTAGAGTTCGACAGTGACTTTAGAGAACTACGATTGCTAATCGGATTTTAAATTCATATTTGCAGTTATAGTTATTAGACTTATCCAAGTGGGAGGCTGTTAGATTAGGTGTCTAAGCCCATAACTATAATTCATATGTACTTGACCCGATAGTAGCATGGTCCTTTTGGGTTGCCTTCACCATAGATATTTGATAGGATGAATTATGAGAAAGAGGTTGATAAATGATTTATTTATATATTATAAGAATAATATATTAATTGAGAAAAATCATATTAGTTAATTAGTATTGATCATAATAATTTAATTTGGAATTAATTTAATGATCAAAAGAGACTGATTAAAAGAACGCGGAGTGATTATGTAAATCAGTGATAATTGTAGTTTGGCTAATGGGCCCTGTTGATAAGGGGTGTACGAAAATATATGGGAAGCCCATAGAGTTTTCATCTAACATCTATCATATGGGGTCTGTGGATTGCGTAGGTTTTAAGCAAGGGAATTAGGGTTTCCAGTTGAAAAACCCTAGTAGCAACTCAACTATATAAGGAACCCTAGGCTTGAGGTTTTCGGCCCTATGCATTCATAGAGAACCCTAGCTGAAACCTTGAAGCCTTCATCACCTCTATCTTGTTCATCTTTTGCTAAGTGGTGTTTGTGACTCCATTAAAGGTGCATCACTTGAGGCACTTAGCTCTTCAAGGTCAAGATCAAGCTACTAACAAGAAAGCTTTTCTTCTAAACCCTAATATGATTAGATTTCATTTTCATGTATGCTAGATTAGGGTCTTGCTTTGGAAAATTAATTTGCATGTATAACTTGACAAAAACCTAAATCCAAAGAAAATAGGGTTGCATGTGCACCAAAGGAATGTTGTAATGCTCAAAACCCATCAGGATAATCATAAGAATTTGGAATTGTGAAATAAGCATCATAGAAATAATGTATAGGTGATCTGTTCACTCAGGGAGGACCATAGAGAGGCATAGTATGCATGTTCATAACATGGCATGACTGATGTTTAATTCAAGTGGTTAGTTGATTACTCGAAACAGTATACATTGAATAAATTTGTAATTATTATGGTGAATAAATAATAGAGATTATTTATATTCAATATTTTTTAGACAAGTTAATTAGTTTATTATTGTGTTTCACTTTGCATGTTTTACTTCTGGTTGATTTGATAATTTGAATTCCACTGTCACTCATACTTTCGGAAGTAAATAGTGAATTAAGACTGTCATGAATTGAATTATAGATTGTCTATGAATATTAGACATTGCAATAAGATTGCTACAATGTTCATAAGTACTTAGAAAATTAGTATTTGGAGTACTGGATAAACCCACGCTGAGAAAATTACTTCATGGATTTTATCAAGAGTAATTGTCAGATGATAATATATTTTATTCTTAGAATGGAGATATATGAATTGTAATTTACAAAGTGGTTGTGCACTGGTATTATGAAAACACATCAGTAACGTGATGTCATAAAACGTAGTGTCATGCATGATTTGGTGAGTAAAAGATACAAGCATATAAGTCAAAATTTATTCATTCCTTTTTCCCTAACATGAAAAAGAGATATCTTTCGGGCCCCTCAATAATTTGATGCCAACATGTAACAACCCAAAATTCATGGGTAAAAATTTCATTTTTAATATATCAATTCCAACATCCATTTACATTTATCCAAACATTAAGATATTCAAAATTAAAACAATTATCAGAGTAACTCCCAAAATCATAGGTTGCGGAAAAACATAGGTGTGTGCACTGCGATCAAGCCGAGCCCTTCCGTTTCAAACCGAAAGTACATGTAACCATAAACCACAAACTGTAAGCACAAAGCTTATTGAGTTCCCCAAATACCACATACCATACATATCATACGAGCAATACATGTCATACATATCCAATTAATCCATAAAAGTGCTATGTGCCAACCATAGTCTTGCCATTATGCCTCAAGTCGCCCCGTGGTCTTCCTTGACAAGCCGGGGGCCAAAACCCTGGGTCTTACAGACAAGTCCTAGGAGACACCTCCTTGTTTTCCATCCAAGCATCACAAAGACAACTAGCATACAATCTACATTACTTAAGTAATTAACTGCCAGAGTTCAGACTCTGGTCTTGCATACAGCTTGCCAGGAGCCGCCTTCTGGTCTTTCAGACAAACTGCCAAGGGTTACCCCCGGGTCTTCCTACAATACATAAACCAAATGGGCTGGCATTGGTGCCTTCGACCCATAGAACAATGAGGAGACTCACCTTGAATGCAGAAGCTCACTGAAAGAAATCCCGAGTTGTTGCCCTGACGACATCCCGAGCTATCAATACCAAAATAACACCATATTAGCAATTAGGTTCCAAACATTGATCCATAATCCATACTTGGGGTAAAATGACCATTTTATCCCTGGCCTAACTTTAACTAAAAACAGAGGCCCAAACCCACAACCAAAAAGGACCAAAACCAAAAAGATCCATAAAGGCCCACAAATGGCCCAATTTTCCAAATTAGGCCCAACCCCCATATGCCCTTATCGTAAGCCCAACAATTCTCTTAGACCAACAATTGATTTCAGATGGCCCAAAAAGGCCCAAAGCAACAAGGCCCAAAAGACATCACGAGGCCCAAGCCCATTGGGCCCACTAAGGCCCAAAACCACAATTCTAGACCTAAAAATGCAAACATAAAAAATTACTTCATAATTTAATGAAAAACCCCATTTCACAAAAGAAGCCCAGCCTCAGCCCAAAAAAGCGAGGCCTAAAGCCCACACCGAACGTAGGGCGTATGCCCAGCTACGTTGGGTGTACTCGAAGAATCTAGATGGCAACTTCAAATCAGTACGTTGGGCGTACGGCCAATTACATGGGGCGTAACATGGCTTAATCCAAAATTCAATTTTTGACTTAGCCACTTAATCCCCTTGCACCCAAACTTCAGGGAACCTTAAAATGAAGGTCTTAATGCATAAAGTCAGCACCTTTATACATTTTCATGACTCAGTGGGACCCAACAACCAACTTAATCCATTAAGACCCATTCTAATCCAACTAGAACATGCATGGACCATTCTTGAACATCAAGCAAGCATTTTTATGGACAAACATCAGAAGAGGCAAGATCTATTACTCTAAGCTCCTGGAGTGGCTCAAACTCACAAAGAGAACTTAGTACACCATAAAAACCCTTAATCTTGCCCTGATCTCAAACTTGCACAATAAGAAGTCAAGATGAGAAATTTATACCTTGATGAGCTAGAATTGAAGCCAAAAGTATGGATCTAAAAGTCTTCCTTTGAACCACAAGCTAGCACCAAGCATCCTTTTCTTGAAAATGAGCAAGAACACACCAAAATGCACACTTATATCTCTCAATCACTCAAAATGAGACTAGGGTTTCCGAAATGAGGCTATGAAGCTGAGAAATGAAAGAGCCTTGAGCACAAAAAGATGTTTAAATAGTGCCCAAAGCCTAAAACATAGGGTTTGGCACTCTGATCATTACGATGGGCGTACCCCCAGCTTACATAGGGACCGATTGCCAACTATTTCCATTAGGGCCCAATTTTGCCAATATCTTCAAAATGTCATAACTTCCTCATCTTACGTCCGTTTCCAACGAACCTTATATCCACGAAAAGGCGGCGAGAAGCCCTATGCTTCTAACAACACACCCGAGCCTTAAAACTTACCGAACACAACCCAAAATCCATAAAATACCGAGTTATCAAATTACAATTATACCCTTGGCCTCCGAAGACACAATCGAACACTTGGATCACGTAACCATAACACCCACACCCGAGAAGGACCAAATTCTTTCTTTCCCAAGGCCCTAAGCCCATGACAACTGAAGATTGGGTCGCAGCCCCGAATAAGAAGCGAATATGAAACCAAATGTTACAACTCTCCCCCACTTAAATTAGATTTTGTCCATGAAATCGCTCCTTGCAAACACTCAGATCATACCAAACAAACGAGGAATGTAACTGAAAATTCTACGCATAAAAGACCTTCCTAATACAACCGAACCAAAACCAAAACTTCCATCCCGAAGAAAAACAAACCCTTAGCCCCCGAAGGAAACCACTTCTACCTCGTAAGAGGCACTAGAGGAATCTATCGGGGTGGCGCCTCCCCTTCCTGAGATAGATGTCCTAATGGAAATGATGCCTTGGTGGATTGATTTGTTCTTTCCACATTGGTTTAAACTTGGGAGCGGTTCCTTTATTGGACGTAGACCCTAAGTATAAAAATGGCAACTGTGTAATACTAAAATTAGCCCTTAATGATAAAAGAAAATGAAATAAGGAAATATAGCTTTTGAAATGAAATGAAAGAAAATGAAATGATAAGATATGATACGATAAGATATGAAATGAAATGAAATTTATGACATGTGTGAAATGAGTTTTCCTTGAAAATGCATGAAAAATATTTGCGGTCTAAAAATCTGTTTTCCAAATATTAAATGTATTGGTAAAAATGTGATAAATGTTTTGGGTCACAAACCCACGTAGCTCACGAGACATTATTTTCTTAAGTATCTCTTTTTAATGCCATGTATCTCAGGTTACCTTTAAGGACAGAGGATGATAGATGGAAGTTAGAAGACAAGTTATAGAGAATGGAGTGGAACTTTATAAGTTCCTTATTATTTTGTATTTATGTAATTCTTATTTGCTTGTTATGGATTTATTGATGCTTAATGGTAATACCCAATGTTTTAATTTATAAAGGTTTTGTCGGACTAGTTTTTGTTAAATGTGGGTTAATACCTGAATGTTTTTAAAACCATAGCATGAAACAGTTTCGAAAAATTTGGGGTGTTGCAGGCAGTCACTTCCGACCTTTCATAGTTAGATTCCAAAGCTCTTGTTCAAGATCCTAGACTTCTTGTTGCGAACAGTACTCCCCGATCATCATTTGTTTTAAAGGTTCCTAGCCATGGCATAAGCTACATCGATTCCTATGGACTTGGCATGACTATTCCACTAATTCAAGGTGGAATCCATTAACGTACAAGTAGCATATTTAACTTGGCAGTCATCAGTGCAAGAACTTATGCATAACACTGCCTCCATTTTCTCTATCCAACGGGATAGACCGACAGCTCCTTCTGTGCCGAAGAAAGATCAGGGTTTGCAGGCTAAGAAATTATTAGATGAATAGGATCTGAAATTGTTTTGGTTAAAAACTGGAATACCGCTACCATTTCTACTATTCCTGGAAGTTTCGTTCCGGGCAGCCTCATATGCAGCTAAGGCTATGGCAATCCATTATGCAAGCAGTGTCTGCATTAGTGTAGGATCCATTTGAAATGGTGGGATTCGGGTATTGATAATTGGTAGGGTTCCGACTGGAGTTCCTCCGGAATTTGGAGTTTCTCCTGAAGTTGGGGTTACCGTTGGTACAACTCTTAAAGTGACTCATGGAGTTGGTGATGGACGAACTCGCGAACTCTTTTGCGAGGACATCGTCCTAATATGTTTAGACAGTCATGTTAAGTTGTTTTACACCTTTTATTCATAAACAAGTATGTATGAGTTGTATTTTATGATAGTGTATTAGTGTAATTTGTTCCTGAATGTAACGCCCGCAAGATAGGGCTAGATGATTAAAGAATAATAGGATACTTAATAGTCACAACAATAATTAGACATTACCAAAGAAGGATTATTTATCTAAACGAAAGTCTTAGTAGGAGTTAAACCATGAGTGTGCATATAAAGAACATCCAAATCTAACTTCGTAAGAGGAAGTTATGATTTTTCTACGTTTAAGCATAGTAATATACGACTCAAAAATAGAACTAGAGATCAGTTGATTGTTAGGAAAAACAATCAAAACTAGAGTTAAAGATCTCGTCCATATGGTTCCGTCGATATAAAGACAGTCCATAACGGATATCATATGAGAAAGTTATGAATTTTTAACGGACTTTAACAGTCTAAGTCTGTTAAAAATATAGCTTTAAAATCAAAGTTAAAATTAGCTGAAGGAGTCTAAATGAAAGTTGTAGATCTCGTCGATAGCTATGCGTGGATATAAAGAATGTTGAAAATGGAGTTCATATTACCAAAATACAATTTTCTAAAGTATTTCGAGAAGCGCCACAAGTGGGCTGCATGGCACGCACCTTCTAGAAGGTGAGGCGTGGACCACCATATTTGTGACATGTGGCAGAAAAATGGGAGGAGCAACATCTCAGGTGTGCACGCCGTGTACACTAGGTGCGGCGCATAATTGGGCTATAAATAGACTTCAGCTACTAATTTATTCCTCACTCCCCGTCCTCCTCTCTATCAAAATTCTCTTGATTTTAGCCCATTTCCCTTAGTTTCTGACCTACGGTGAAGCCCTGTGACACCATTGAGTACTCATCTGAGTAATAGCTTTCGAGTAAGAGATCTCAAGTCAGTAATCTGCTCACTTAGATTTCGGAACCTTTGTAAGTTAAGGTACACTTAGTTTATGTTATGTGTAACTATTAATTATAGTTAAAGTCGTTATTATAAATCTATAATAAATATTTATCAATAATTCCAAGTCGTTATTCTGATTGATCTACTTACGGGAGTGATGTCTAGGTTGGATTTAGTGAGGTGTTTAAAGTGAGATTTCCAAACAGTATACTCGGCATACCAAATGGACCTTGCCTCCGATATGATCCTACCTGGTTATTCCTTATTTAGATCTTGAAGTAGAATTTGGGATTATTGAGGAATCTACACCTTTAGGATAATAGTTCCATGAAGTATAAAATTAGACTAATACTTAGCATTATGTACATCTAGGTATGTTGGAACAAGGTGTAAGGCAAAGCTCTGCCCAATTCATCAATCACCGGACACTTTTTCAAGTGACTGCCTAGTCCCTTTCATGAACATGATTATAATATAAGTATTAATAAAATATTAAATATATGTTGGAAGCCATATGTGAATTATGTGCTTATTGCCTAGATTATATGTTGGGATACATATACATAACGTGCTATATCCGAACCAGATATAGTTATATTTTATGTTAGGATAAACAGACAACATTATATAATAATAATAAAACTAGAATTGTTAATAAGATAAATGATCAATAATACCTAACAATCTTATGGAATCTATATACACTAAGATAGGTTAGTGTCACCCAAGAATAGAGTCGACATTAAAAGTTGTTTTAGGTATTGTAATCTAGTCTAGGGATAAAATTAGACCCATGGAAGATATCTAGCTCGATTAAGTTTGGTATTAGGTAGTCTCATTAGGAGAATGTACGTAACCTAGGAACGGAGAGTTAAGTTTTCTTCCATGACACTATTAGGTGTCGATGTACGGTACCTCCGTATGGGATGACCAGAAATGGTGGGTCCCGATTAGGCAATTGTTAGCAGTATGCCTGGTCACCCTGCAGAGTAGGTGGCAACACTTGACCATTCTAGACGGTCTTGTGAATTATGTTGTTAGTGTAGGATCATAACCTACAGACATAGATGAGAGGTAATACCTTATTCATCAAATTACTCGGAAGGTTTGGGTGTCTTATGACTTACATCGGCCAAGGAAGCCCCTAGCTATGTAGTCAAACCCTTACCTTAAATGGTTCATCAAAGAGATAATACTCTCTACGGGTCACTCGCGGTCTTATAGCGTGTCTTCTCAATCTGCCAACTAGTGAATGCTATGGGCCGCCCCATAGTCTTACAACACTTCTAATACTACGGGACACCCTGCAGTCTTGCCACATTTCTCATGCTATCTGGCCACTAGTGAATGCTACGGCTATCCCACAGTCTTACAACACTTTCCATGCTCACTCGACCGCTGACCATGGTCTTTCGTTGACTACTAATCCAAGCACATCCAAATTCAAGCATACATGCACGATCTAATATCCCAAGCTTACCTCATGTCCTGACTGAAATCCCCATCCTAATTTCTTAAGACCTGCTATCAACCATCATGAGAACGCGATCTCAATGTTGGCAAGTTTTTCGAACTTCCAACTTACACTACCCTCACTCCGTATAGCCGCCTGGGCCACCTTTCTTCCTGACATGGATGCGAAACTTATCCCAGTTTCAAAACCGCTCCCGTTTCTGTATACATGATTATTTCTCCCCCGCTTGGATTCGACTAAGTCTTCACGGCACGCGAGAATTGGAGGATTCTCATTCCTTCCTTCCTTACGTGATAGACACGCTGGCTACCAACGCTTATCTTGGCTAGTGATCCATTACTAGCCCACTCCAAAGATCACATTATTACTGGAGGCTAGACGAACACTCTCTGAATTCTCAGTACTAATGACCCTAATGCTTATCCTAATGTCCCACTCAACCTTAAAGCCCAATTGACCAATGCTCAGGGCAACTTCTTCCGTGATAGATTGCTTCTTTTGACGCTTCCAAAAGCTAACCCTAGCCCAAAGACTGGACCTCACCGAATGCTGAATTTGGTGAATAACCGCCCTGTTGAACCCTGACCGCAGACCGTCGCGTACTGCCCCGGAACCGACCTCGACCGTAACCAAAATAATACTACACACTTCCGAACCAGAAAAATGGAAAAAGACCTTACACTAACTAGAATTCCTGGTATGCAATTGGAATATGACATTCCTTGAAAATATAATTCAAATACAAGCAGAGGGATAAACCCATAGGTATACTATTCTCAACCAATGCGAGGAAATAAAATCTCTAAGAATCGATAGAACTGAACAGAGTAAAAGGTATACATACGTGCCACATGGTCTGTTAGAATCCTGATCTCCCTTATTTGTTACTGCAAGGCCCTACTCTCTCGCCCATCCGTAATCCTCAAAATAGTCGGGGCAGACGCACTCCCTGTTCTTCCCCTCATCGTCGGGTAATCAGCATTCTTGTGGCCCACCTGATTGCAGTGGAAACATAATGGGCTCACCCCCTGAGGGCAATCCCTACTGATGTGACCAACACAGCCACACTTGTAGCAGCCCATACCCCTGGAACGACAGACTCCCTTGTGCAATTTCTCGCACGTGTTGCACTGACTCTGGTCCTGCTGGCCACTCGAATGTTGGTCAGAAGTCTTGGGTGTCTTCTCGAGACCCTCCAAAGTATGCACCTGGTCTGTCCTCCTCTTCTCAATGTGCTCCAAATCAATCTCCCGTTCTCGGGCTCTAGAGATCATGTCATTCAGGGTTTCGCACCCTGAGATACTTACAAACTTCCTGATTTCATCTCGTAGCATGTCGTGATACCTTAATTTCTTCATTTCCTCATCTGCTACATACTGCGGTACCAACAACTCCCTCTCCCGAAACTTGGCAATGATCTCTGCCACAGTCTCCGTAGTTTGGCTGAGATCCAGGAACTCTCGCGCTAACTGTTGTACCTCAATCGCTGGTGCAAACTCAACTCGGAACCAGGTCGAGAAGTCATCCCACGACATAGCATCGACCGCATTATCACCCAACTCACTACCGACCTCTTCCTAACAATCACGTGCCCGAACCTTCAACAGGAAGGAAACATATCTGACCTTCGCCTCCTCAGGGCAGAAACTCATCCTGAATGCATTAGCCATATCTTCTAACCACCTCCTACTGATAACGGGATCCCTCTCCCCATGAAACGTATGAGCTCAAGAAGCATGGAACTCCCGGAAAGTCAGTGTGCGAGCTCCAATGATTTCCATAACCTCCGTACGAAATGCACCCAAGTGCTCATCCACTATCTCTGAAACACAGCGAGAAATCTCTGATGAAATGAACTCTCACAACTGCTCGATAATCGGCTCAGCATCTGCACCTGAGCCGAAACCCGAACCTGGACTATCTCCCTAAGAGCTCATCTCCAACTAAAATACAATATTCCAAAAGTCAAAACATAACCAAGGGTCCTTTCCCATAAGCTTCTTATATTCTCCAAGACTCTCACCGATTCGAGTATGGATCTTGTGCTTTCAGTAGTACGGGCCTAATACTACCTTCCACACCTATCCATACTTTCCTCAGTAATCCTCCTGAATCCTCTAAGTCACTTCTTTAAACCATTATCCCGGTACTCATTGAAGCATACTACTAACCCTCTGTAGCATATCCTAGGCTTTCCTAGGTTCCCGAACCCACCTAGTCCTCAGCTGCTGAAAGATTCCTAATAATGTCAACTAGTTGTGTGCTAGGAGCCACCCCTGGTCTTCCATGCATGGTTCCTAGGGCTAACCCATGGGTCTTCCTACCATACATAAACTAAATGGGTCAGTATTGGTGCCTTAGACCCATATAAACAGTGAGGAGACTCACCTTGCACTTCTGAAGACCTGCAGATAATCCTCTGGCCGCTAACTGGCAATTCCCGAACTGCTAATCCTTCGGATCCTCAAGCTATCAATACCAAATAACACTTAGTCCAAAACCAATAATCTTTCTTAGGGTAAAATAACCATTTTACCCTTGCTCTAATTTGGACCATATCCAAGGCCCAATTTCATCTAATCTTTCTAAGTCCACTAATGGCCTAATTTTCTACATTGGGCCCAACTTCTCAAATGGTCCTTTCCTAAGCCCAAACATGTCCTTAGTCCAATATCTGACTTTTGATGGCCCATTAAGGCCCAATAGTTGATAAGTCCAAAGATTGACCCAAACCGAGGCCCAAAAGACGTAAAGCCCATATCTGATGAGTACACGGGGCGTACTCAATTGTACGCAGCGCGTACCTAATGTGTGTCTTGTACGCTGCACGTACCTGCATGTATGTCCAACGTACTGCTCTGTTAAGCTCTTTTCCCATTAAGCACTTAATACTCTACTCAAGAGACTATAATCACAGATCCAAGTCCTCTTCAACTTCTTAATCCATAAAGTTGATTACTTGGTGGCTTACAACCCACCAAATGAACCCAAACTTGGAATATAGCCACAAACTTCCATGGAAATGGATAGATCCCATGCATGGTCACAAATGGACCTTAAAGATTGAAACTTTACTGCTTATAGGACCCATATGACATTAAGGCCTTAAGGGTGGCAACCCTAGACCTAGAAACGAGGTTGATCACGAAAAACCCAGTATTGGGACCTAAAAAGGTCCAAAACTCCATTAATATAGATCTAACCATTCACGAGGCAAGTTGGAAGCTTTTTACTTTAGATGAGTGCCAAATAGTGGTGTTATCTCAGATCCTTGAGCTCAAGCTACTCAAGTTCTTCTTCTTCAACTTCTTCTTTCTCCTTTTAAGCTTCTAAACACGACAATGAGCTTCCCAAGGCCAAAATCACACACGGATGAGGAATGAATGGATATCTAGGGTTTCTGGGGTTGGGAGGCTGGTAAGGAGGTAAGGGTTTGAGTTATAATGTTCCTTATATAGTGCTTAATCCTAAAAATTAGGGTTTAGGGACTCTAAACGTACGCTAGTCGTACTTCTCGTATGATGGGCGTACGCCTTCAACACCCATGTCCAAGCAACCTTTTACATTGGGCATACCCTAGATTATGTTGGGCGTACTCTCGCGCATGCCACCTTGCATGCATGGTACCTTCTTGCCACTTTTCTCCATTAGGGACCAAAATTGACAATAACTTCAAAGTGTCATATCTTCCTCATCCGAGGTCCATTTCCGATGAACTTTATATCCACGAAAAGGTGGCGAGAAGCCCTATGCTTCTTATAACTCCTCATTACCTAAAAATTTCCCGAACACGAACCTAAATCCTCAAAGTACTGAGATGTCGAATTACTAGTATGCCCTTGGCCTCCGAAGCCACAATCAAACACTTGGGTCTTGTATACCCTAATACCCACATCCAAAATGGGCCAAATCGTCCCTTTCTCAAGACCCTAACCCCATGATAATTTATGATTGTGTCGCATCCCCTAGCAGCGAAGCACTTTCGGAACCAGGTGTTACACTATATGTCTCACCAAGTTTCCCTAACCTGACCCACTCGGTTTATATGCATCATAGGTATCAAGACTTAAGCTAGTGGAACTTGATTAGGATGTTGAGTAGTTAAGAGACAACTCGCAATAGTATTCAGGACCATCAGATCCTTATGATGTAACTTATGTATCTATATTGATTTTGACATCCTTAGGGTTTTAACATTTTGGAAATAAACATTTGTAATCAAAATGATATTTTGTACTGGGATATTCCACAAATATAAATAAATGTTTTTAAAAGCGTAAAGAAACATTTTAATTGGTCCTAAAAATTACAGGATGTCACACTGAAATCCTACAAATTTCCAAATTATAGAGTGAGAGTCTTAACTGATACTTTTAACTGAGTAATGATAGTGTTTTACAAGCAATACAGATAATGAGTTCCAACATTTAGCAAATGCTGGAAAATAGTTTCATAGATTAGAACTGCTTGTTTTCAGTTACAATGGTTACAAAAGTACCAACCGTATAGGGTTAGAAATGGAAAAGCTTTACAAAAGAATGTGTGTTAAACAAGCAGTGATAAACACTTGCAGTACAACAACTATTCCTTAAAAATCCTAAACCTACCCTAGGGCACAAGCCACCCTAGATGAAATGTCTACCACCTTAAACGTGTGATCAAATAGCGGACTAGCTCACTGAACTTCTCCTGAATTTGGCATTGCCTTTGCTCAACAATGATCGTTCGGTTCTCGGCTACATCCAGCCGACTCTCTGTAATTTGATTATGGTACGCTAAGGCACTGATATGATGACCCAAAGTGTTCGCCTTGGTGAGAATTGCACCTGTGCAATGATATGGGCTCTAGATGGGTGTTGTGTCGTCCTTCTCATCCTCTTCGAGTCTTCGGACTCTCTGCTCAAGTTCCCTGGAGGTAGTGCATGTAGCTTTAAAGAGCTCCTCCAAAGACTGGACTCTGTCAACTAATATGTCGCCCTGAGTTATCAAGCGAGGGATCGGGTCGTTCTGAGGATCATCTTTGAGTGGTACATGCATCGGAGCCTGAGAAGACTCGCCTATCTCGAATCGTGGAGGATCATCAGTAGCCCTCCTCTTGTCGAGCAAGTCAGTAAGCCAAGTTGGCTTATGGGGAAGATTCGGTTACCTCTTTTGACCAATAATGAGTCGGGAAACATAAGCGAAAGTTTCCAAGTGATATACTTGGGGGACATGCATCCTCATAGTCCTCATCAGTATGTGACTCTTGCCATGATGACGGCATGGCTGGTAGCATGGCTTATATGGAGAGGATGGTGGAGTAGGAGGGGCAGATTCCTCATCGGTAAGGCCCTCCTCATCCTCTACTGGACCGTCATCATCCATCTGCTATTGAGCATCCTATAGTATACCCTCGTCCTCATAATCTTCGACTTCCTCGATATAATCTTCCTTTTCATCCTCCAAAGGATCCTCCTCCTCTGGGAGGTTAGGTGGGCCCACCGATAATCCATATGGGAAGTACGGGTCTCCTACTAACTATAGTAGGACCTCATGAAGCTCCTCGGGATTTACAAGGTTAATCCAAATTAGGTGGTCGTCGGGTAATCCCACCATCTACATCAAAGGTTTGGAAATTTTAAGTGTCTTAGTGATGAGTATTTAAATGTATAAATGTTTTAAGTTTGACATAAGGATTCTAAGGTACTAGGTATCTACAGCGAATCTTGAGAGCATTATTCAATCTTTAAAACTCTAAACCATTATAGTCTGTCAAACACCTTGCTCAAGGTCGGTTGTGTACCGGACCGACCATAAATAACATAGGTACACATTCAAAGTTTATTTGTGGTATGACTTATGTATGGTACTAACCTTCGCCGAGGTGTTTGATCTAAAGGATTGAGTTTTTAGTTTTAGTTGAAGGTATGCTAGAATTGTATTAAGTGTTCTCATCGCGGCTCAAAGTATATATACAACTCTTATATTTATTGTTGGTGAGGTTTGCAATATTATTATTTTTTTTGTTTACTCCAAGACTATCAATTAACGATCATCCAGTTGAGAAGTACCAAAGGGCAGGACCATTTAGCATATAGTCGTTTTGAAATCCAGCAACCCAAGCGATAGTTCAAACTAGACACCTCTCATGTAAGTAGTCAAGAAGTAGGGTAATGAATAATAATACTTTTATTAGGAGCATGTTACTATAGTTGTACTCCTCTTTCGAGGATACGAGTTCTCTATAGCCAATTTATCCCTCATATTAATCTGTCACATCCCCAGCCGAGGCGGCGGAACATGTCGGGCTGTGTGACTTAGTTTATGGAATCACATACATTTGAATATACATCACAAGTACAACGATAAAAAAAACAGTAGTTGTATTCCATCTTGAAGTTTGAATACAAGGTTCTTATAGATAATAACAGAGTACATGAATTTTAAACAGGTAGGTAGATATAACAAAAACAAGAAAATTAGGTTGCCTGAAATCCATAACTATTATGTCGTTTGAAATGCTTGTTTAGTGATCTCTTGAGAATACATGTAATTTTGAGGGTCAACAAAAGGTTGGTGAGAGTTACATGTTTTATGCTAGTGCAGTAATGATACTTTTATAATGACCAAAAAGTATTACTTTATAGGTAAAACCCTGCTTAAAAATGTTTTATAAAGAGAGAAACAGAATCTGAGGTTTCAAGAGAGAAAGAGAGAGATCTGGTTAATATTTATAGTGAGTCCTATAACCAAGCTATGTGACTAGATGTACCCCTTACAACGATTCATTGAAAGTTGTGGAATCGACCTAAGACATTTATCACCTGCTTCGATTGATCCGTCAAGGTTGTAGCTAGCACCCGCGGGTGGGGGTGTCAACCCGTATAGATCTATACACATGTATCTCGCTCCGAAGATATACGGTTATAGTCGTGTGGGTATACTAAGTGTTTATAGGTTATAAATAATGTTTCACTATAAAAGTCATTAACTAATGTACACAAATAAAGTTTCACTATAGAAGATGAGTATGTTCGATAAGTGATACTTGCTTAAATAGGTGGTAAGTCTCACAAGTACATGTATAAATTTCAACTTATAATAATTGTAACTTATATATATATATATATATATATATATATATATATATATATATATATATATATATATATATATATATATATATATACAGACATACATACATACATGCATGCATGATATAAGTTGAATACTACAAAGGTGATAAACTTTTATGACATTCAATTTATTGGATGCAATTATCACATAAAATCATAGCATTTGTGTAGTAAGTAGCATATGTTCTTTTTGACTAGTTATTTCATTCTAGACAACATAACATATGCATATATCAAGTTTAAAACTAGTTTATGTGTAAGTATTATGTTACTTGATAAAATAACCTTTTATGAACTAGATATAAGTTGGTAAGTGTTTTTCATAAGCAAAATATGATATTGCACATGTATTCTCCCTAAAGTGTATAAAAGCGTAAAAAGAGGGGTCGTAAATACTCATCTTTGATGCGTGAATTTGGTTTAGACTCAAGAATGTGATCATGTTCGGGAAGCACCACGACATAACACCAACTAGCAACAAACTTGTAACTCAGGCTTAGACTCGAAATATCACCACAAAACAACAATAAAACTTGGGACTTATACTTGGGAAATACCATAAAAATTAATGGAACACGAGGGTAGCAAGGTGGTGGTCAAAGGAAGGTGGCACCGGTGATGGTGAAGGTTGCCAACGACAGAAGTGGCGGCAGTGGAGCAGCTTTGGCATCTTCGCTGCTTTGGTTTCTTTTTTGTCCGGCAACGATGACAAAGAGAAAATAGCGAAGGGAAGAGGGGGAAAGGTAGGTGGCAATGGGTTGGGTGGTTTCTGGTCGAAGAAAATAGGGGGAAAAAGGTGGGGTTGTTGTGGTGATTTTGGTGGTTCTCGTTGGTGGTTTTAAACCGAGAAAGATAGCAAGAAAAGAGGGAAGGAAAGGGTGATTGAGGGGTGTGAATCTGTGATGAAATTAGAAGCCAAGGGCTCTTTTTATAGCCAATGGAGGGTGCAAGACGATCCATACACCATGCCTTTCTTTAGTTAGTCAAACACCCAACACACCTATGCCTTGTACTTTGGAGCAAGAGTACACACAAATGGGTAAGGTGGTAGAGGTATGGTGGACGTGAGTAAGGGGGAAGGAGAAGAGTTGGCTGATTTTTTTACTCCATGCAAGGTAGCATGTGCATGGTGATGTCATCCTTCTTAAAAATGCTCCAAAACCTTCCTAGATTTTCATGACAAGTTCCTGACGTCTAATATTTTTTTTAAGTGGCGAAGGATAGGGTCGAGTGCATTGATTCCAGAAACCCGAATGGATTAGTTTTTTGGGTTATAGAACACCGGGATTTAATTGATCTGATTCGTTCGATTATTCGAATTTTACAAATATTTTTACTAGTATGGAATCAAATAATAGCTCATTGTCTAAGTCCAAAAATGTTCTCGGAATTTTCATATTAGGTGTGCAAGTGTCTCAACGGATTGAAACGGTTTATGAAGTTTAAAGAAAATCAATATTAAACTGGTTTGTTTTTTATAACGATCGTATCTTTTGCATACGAACTCCGTTTTGGACGTTCTTTATATTTTCATAATCGGGTGAACATGTACTACGAGCCTAGAGTGTTTACTTTGCTCACAACTGCTTAATACGGAATGTCAGTTTTTCAGACGTATTAACTAGGGCTATAGTTTGTGTTGTATGATTCGTTTGAGATTTTCCACAATTGGAAGTAAGATACCATCTCATATCTTATTTTAATTGTAATGACACTATTTATTTTTTCCAAATATGCATTAAAGCCCAATAAGTAAGACTACAAAGAGGTTCGCGTCGAATTGGCCAACCACAGTTTTATACCTAAATTTCGGGATTACACACACACTCCCACACACACACGCACACACATACACACACACACACACACACACACACACACACACACACATATATATATATATATATATATATATATATATATATATATATATATATATATATATATATATATATATACTTGCACACATATATGTGCAATAATAATAAAAAATAATAAAATTATACTCCCTCCATCCTAAAATTATAGTCCACCTTTTCTTTTTTGTTTCTCCCAAAATAATAATCCAATTCTAAAAATAAATAACATTTTTACCAAAATACCCCTCATTATTAGCTAAGCAACTAAGCATTTAATGGAACATTAAATGCAAAATAAGGACAAAACTTTTATTTTATTATTTAAAGTTAGTGGTAATTAATGTTTTCTTAATCTGTATGTTTTTTGTCTATGGGCAATAATTTTGGGACGGAGGGAGTAATATAAATAGTAATAAAGCTTCGAACCAATTATTATTATTATTATTATTATTATTATTATTATTATTATTATTATCATCATCATTGATGGTGTTGTTATTACTTTTATATTATTTTTATTTTAATGTTATTATATTATTAATTGTATTGTTGTTGTTATTATTTATGTTATTTTTATCATTATTATTATTATTGTTATCTTGGTTACTGTTTTTATCATTGCACATTCTTAGAGGTTTTTTTATTAATATTCAAGTATATATACATACACACAACTGTATGTATTACTACATAAAAAAATATACACGTGTACATACGTAATAATTATAATTACAATAAAAGTAATATTAAGAATAATAATAATAATTATAAGAATAATAATAACAAAGATAATATTTTTATTTTTACTATCTTTATTATTATTATCATTATTATAATTACTATTAAGATTATTAATTATTTGAGTGTATGTGTATGATTATAATAAGAATTACATGTGGGTGTATGTCACTATATGTATTATTAGTTATATATGTGTATGTTTATCGTTTATAATAAACAAATTTAAGATTTATTAGCATGTTTCTATAATTAACGACAGAATATTAAAGGGAAAATGGCATATATCCTATTATGTTTTCAGGGTTTACCCATTTAGTCACTTAATTTATTTTGTGGCTTTATAAGGGAATGAATTACACTTTGTCGGATCGATTAGGTCCTTTTGGGCAAAATGAAGGGGTCATACGGTTACCCCTTTGCCACATCATCTCAATTATTCCTTAACCCAATACTATTTATCTTCTTCGCCCCACTTTTTCCCATTTCTAAATCGTTCAACAGAAAGCCTTCTTACTGTCGTTCGAATGTTGATCGACAACTTATCGTCTCCTACGCTACCGGTTCTCACGCGAATTGTGAACGTCGATAACCTGGAACATGAGTTTGGTATAATTTCATCCTTCATCGACGATTACCCTTTTGTTTCGTTGGATACGGAGTTTGTCGGCGTCATTTTACGTCCAACAGTTGATAACAACGACATCATCCTCTGTCACATGTTTCTGTGTGTGGGAGGAGAATCCAATAGACTTGTAAGTTGTACCTCATGCATTAGCAGCTTGTACCCCCTACATTTCTTTGACTTGGTGGTAGTGGGGTTATCTTAATTCAACCCACCACTATTGTTCAATGGTTTTTTTTTGTGTAAAACTAGTCTTCTTCAACTTTGTTGCAGTCTGAACCCACCTTCCAAAACACTAATTTATTATTCCTCATGATTCAAATATATGTGTTCATTATCACTCAAACATTACCAATTGCAATGATTTTGATTTGAGAAGATGTGTGATAGAGCCACGATGTAGAAACTTGGATTCGTGGGTGGAACCTATAAATGTTGGAGAAAGGATGATGATGAAGCTACCAACAAAACAAGACTGCAACACAATATCCAAACAAAAAAATTCAAAATCAAAACCCTACCTTTTAACCAATCAAAACCCAAAATCGAGACAGTAAATATATTAAAACCAAAGCTTTATTCCAAAAGCAAAACCATCAGATCGAGCAAACCACTCTGTTTCGTCTCTAGTCTCCGGTTGTTAGACGGAGCAAGTTAAAAATATTTGATGCCATTGGTAGGACGTACGACGCCATTTAAAACTCTCCCACATTCACCTTCATGATATGCCCTCCTTTCTTTCAAATCTCGTCAGGCTTCGATTTTGAGAAGAATCGTGATTACGGGATAGATTCGGCTGCCCAGGAAGTATTAAGGGGAGGTTTATGGTTTATTTGTATATAATAAGAACAAAATGGAAATCAATTTTGAGAAAGTCAAAATGTGATTTTGACTTTTAAATGGAAAATAGCTGATGTGTCCTTGAAACCGGCTATAATAGGTTAGAAGGACTAAAAAAGGGTATTTCTAACCTTATGCCCTTATAAAGACATGAAATTAGTTTAGGGAATTAAAAAATCAATCCTAGAAAGTTTGTAGGGCATTTATGTTATTTTCCCAATATTAAAATACTCCAAAAAGCAATTAAAATTTAGTTTTATTAGGCATTTTTCATATTCTTTAGTAAATCACTGACAAATTTCCGACAACTTTAATTTCATCAGTATTTTATTGGTGAGTCGTGACTAAATTAGGGTTTCACATTTTGTCACTATTCCATCGGTATTTATCGACGATAATTTTTCGATGGTAATTTTGGTCGTGAAACACCGTTTTTTTAGTAGTGTGATCACATAATATCCTTATGCTTAATATGCAGCTTAATCGTGATGGAAAAATTATGAGGCATGGTATTGGTGTTTATAGGAGAGATTGATAGTTGCCTGTTGCATCACATACATGAAAGAAACTAGTTGGAAAATTAATCTACCATACATGAAAGAAACTAGTTGGAAAATTAATCTACCATATTCAGTATAATGCTTATTGGAATAAGTGTAACACCTAGTTCCAAGTAAGTTTTATTTGTCAATTCATTCATTTTAAAGAGTTAATGATGGGGTGTTGGGGCTTATTCACGACGCATTCCTTTACGGGTTCACGGCGTAGACTTACCGGTTAGTCGCGATGCACCTAAGGGTGGAGAAAAAAGTGCATGCATGCATGAGAAAAGAGTTCATGTATGAGCTCTCTTGGCTCCATGCAAGAATAACTTAGCCTTTTGGGCTCATTTTGGATCTAAGGTTAGGGTTGAACTTGTTTGAGGTTTGTGCATGGATAAAGTGGCAAACTTTATCCATTAAGAACCTCATTTGTTGGTTTTTGCAAAGTTATAACTTCTTTGTTTATGGATTAAGTGCTTAACAGAAGAAATGGATATGCCCAAAAAATACAACACGACCAAAGCATGGTCGCGATGCGAGGGTTGGTCTGCCCTCAAGACTATTTGTCATGTAGTGGTCGTGATGCGATCAAAGGTTGGTTATGTTGACCCATT
Organism: Lactuca sativa; assembly: GCF_002870075.4. Classification (NCBI taxonomy): domain Eukaryota; kingdom Viridiplantae; phylum Streptophyta; class Magnoliopsida; order Asterales; family Asteraceae; genus Lactuca; species Lactuca sativa. The sequence continues at coordinate 139,840,273 of NC_056628.2, read as the reverse complement.
GACCGTTGAATCCGACCATTGACGTTTGATGCAAACTTGGTAGATATGAGTATTAGACTAAGGATTGACCACTTTTTGGTATTAGGTGGCTTGTGCTAGTTGTTCCGTTTGTAGAGATTGCTTTGAGATTGTGGTTGCTAGATTCAGATGAGTTTTCTCACTATAATATGTGTGAAATTAGTTGTCCTTGTTTGGTAGGTTGTATGTATAACTATTGTGAGACTATAGTTAGACTATGACAATTGTAGGTCAGACAATAATTGGATTACAATGATGACATGTTACACTATAGTTAGACTATAACATATATATGTGAGATTATAGTTGGACTATGTGAATCGTATTTGAGAGTATGGTTGGACTATATCAAATGTATGTTTAATGGAATGTCAATGTGTAATATATTAGAGAACTCATTAAACTTTGTGCTTACGCTTTGAAGTTAAATGTTTTTCAGGTTGAAGGGTTAAGGGGTCCGATCCAACACTTGGTATTAGAACCACATTTATAACAAAAATACAACGTCGATATATAGAGATGGACACAACAAAGAAAAACAATGATGGACAACTCACACTTCACTGTTTGATGCTATTGGCAAACAATTACATGCAAGCCCAACGCATATGGAACACTATTGAACCCATAAACACTCGAAAAGTTGTTAAAGTCCAGATACATAAGATGGACATCGCTTCCATTTTTAATGGATTTTGAAAGAGAAGCTATTGACCCTAGCATAAGAATCAGCAAGGGAAACAGATGAGTTTGAAGTGTTGAACATGAAGGAAACAAAAACGATCGATGAGTTTTCCATGGATGTGAACAACATGGCTAGAAATACATTGGCCTTAGGGGGCAATGTCAATGAGTAATATGTTGTCAAAAACTACTGAGTTGTCCCAATAAAATTCATACAAATTGCTTCAACAATCGAGGTCCAAGGTTGATGATACAAACATTACATGATCGCCCATGAAATTTCTCTCGAATGATACATTTCCTAAAGGTTTTCTCCTACAAGGTAATCATATCTTTTATTGAATATATGTTATGTTTTGTTTAAAATTCTCAAACTTAACTATCAAATTTCCCCAAACTTCTAACATCTTGTGTCATGAACTCAACCATTGGCATTAATTTGCATCCAACCAATAATCATGATTTTTACAGCTAAATACATCTTTTATAAAATGGGATGTTATTACTTAAACTTAAACACTCTGCCTTTTTTACAAACAGAGTCATCACCCAATATCAAATATACATATATGAACATATATATAATCCATGTTACCATGTTATACACATGAACATACATCAACTATATTCAACGCGAATCCACGCTTATGCAACACTTCCTAAAAAAACCTAGTTACATTTACAATAGCATCTTCCTTGAAACATAAATTACCTCAACTCAAGCTTCACTTCCTTCAGGCAATGTTATCAAACGAGTATCTTGATCAAACACAAGTGGGGTTTGACAGCTGTAATAAAAGGATAAATTCCAACATTAATAGTGTTCTCTGTTGATGGGACCCACAATTAGGGTTAAAAGATATGTCACTTACTTTGTGCATTTGACTGTGTTTGTGGTCCCCCCACTGGAAATCGATAATATAGTTCCAAAAAATGAAGTGTTCTCAGTACCACAGTTTGGACAAAGACCCTGAAATGTAAAAAGTTATAGGCTGCATTTGTTGACAATAAAGGATAAGGGCATTTACGTCTTTTTACACATGAGATATCAAAAACAAGTCCCTGTCCCACCTCCTTGGATGGTACAAAGAATTGCAATTTTGTGATTTTGTACTGTTTTATTATATGAGTCCCAGTCCAATGCATATCAAACACAGTATCGGTGTATCAGTGTCAGTGTTGTCAGGTGATGAAGATGATGCTAACCTTCAAGATCAAAAAGTCTCTGACAATGACATTGGTAAGCGTGAAGGATAGCCATAATATCAAGGGAAGAGCAGCAAACCATGTGAAGATGAAACTAAATGGCTCTGGAAGCTGATAATATGATTGTTTATAAACATAAATTTGTTATATAAACAAAGGAAATACAGGAAAAGAAATAGTTATAAAAGATTTACCTCCAAAAGGTATGTGATTTCAAAACCAGTGATGTCATCCAGGAAGAAGAATCTGTTGATATACAAACATATGTAAGTAAGTCTAGTGACAAAATTCTTTGAATATAACAAGCAATAATTTATAATTTCTTTTTGACTTACAATCCTAATGCAACAACAGCAGCTGGGACATTTATGAGGAACATTTTGAGATAATCAACTGAAAGATCACTGTAAACCTACAACCAAAGACATTAACTGAAATAAAAAAAATGAAAAAGAAAAATAATAATAAAAGATTCATGAAGGATCTAATAAACACATACCTTCCGACTACGAAGACTGCATCGTGGACCTTCAGCCACTATGTCACTTCCATCTTTCTGAAAGAAAATGATTTAAGAAAGAAAGTATAAAGAAAGAAAAGGGATTATTGCCAACTATCTAAAGCATGTACCTTTAATTGCATCTTTAATTGGTCATACTCTTTATCAGTCATTATGGGGTTACCAGATACATAAGCCATTGAAGCCTCTAGAAACTTCTGTTCATCAGAGCCTGAAATGTGTGTAACCCAAAAAGCCATTATAAGCAAAGAACAATGGGGAAAAGTTGAAAAATGATTACAAGGTGTACATACTTAGCATTACAACACTGCTTCCTTCCCACATTAGTTCTTCCTTGAGGTTATCGAATTCCTCATTTGACATGATGGCTTTTCCTTCGTAATAGAATGACTATGGAGGATAATAGAAGAGAAGAATTAGTGAAATGAAGATGGAGAAACTCATGTGCAAATTAAGCAAAAAGGAAAGGGAAGATGGAAAAATGAAAAATAAAAAACATGGTTTACTTGTAATGCTTGGAGAAATTCTTGTTCCATTTCTCCTATTGTCTTCTTCTGTTGTTTATCTAAGCTGCAATAAGGCATTATGTTGCTATCGACAACTTCATCGTCTTTAACTTGACCTGAAAGAAACACAGTACTCCAAAAATGAACTTATGTTGAAGTAGTTCCATAGTCTAAATCGATCCATTTATCCAAGGAAACTTAGAACTTTCCATGATTATTGCTCTAAAAGCACTCATCTAAATTGAGTCCAAATAAACGATTAAAAAATAGCTTAAAAGCCATAACAAAATCTATTAATATTCATTATTAAGGACTTACAAGATACTTGGAGGTTTAATTCATAGTACTAGAGCATAGTTCAATTACATAACTGAAGTCCAAAAGCAACAACAAGGAACGAAATAAAACCTAACCTGGTTGATCAGTTGTCGCCTTTGGGGAAAGAATAATCAATCTCCGTCGACTCACAAGCTCCCTTCGGATCAACTGGATAGAGTGAACTTTGGACGCAGCGAACCGATTAGAACCAGACAAAGACAACCCAACAGAAGGTCTTCGAAAAGGAGCAGTGAAGAAACGAGAAGAGGTTATGGTGAAACCCAATTTGGAGGCCATCTTCGCCGGTGGCCGTGATGGTGGTGGATTGGAGGGTAAGAATTGCAAATTGAAATCATTTTGCGGAGTTTATTTTGGGAACGGAATCGAGGAATAGGACAGATTTTGGGAGATAAGGTGAGGATTGAATGTGTGGAGGGAAATCTGGGATGAAAGAAATTTGTTGATTATTTGTTTTCTTTTAATTTGGAAATGCCACCTCAGAGAGCTTAGGTGGACAAGAATCTCGAGGAAATCAATTTCTGGCTCGAGCTATGCTATCTTTTGTCACGTGTAACTATTTTTGACAAATGCAATTCGGCACAAGCCACAAGCACCTCCTCGTGAGGTGGTATGGTGGTTAGAGCTAGGAATGTTATTTGGGTCGGAATGAGTATGAATAACCTGAAAATCAAATAAAGATAATTGTATGAAATGAAAACCAAACCGATTAATCAATATGGTTAGTTCGGTTTACGTATTAATCGGTTCGGTTGATTATTACATGAATAAACAGACTAACATGTACAAGATAATTAAGAATCTAATATAACCGGAAAAAACCGAATAAACCATATTATGATTTTGTAGCCTAAATGACCCTAATAATAGAATGAAAATATATTTTTATACATCAACTTAAAACATTCAAATACTAAAATAATACAATAACACATTGAAAGAATAGCATTTGGGAAGTGATTTGTACAAAACACTTTTTCTCCGTACACAACAAATTATGCTTAACAGGATTGTATTGTATAACATTTTAAAGCATGAATTGTTGTGTATGGAAAAATATTGTTGTGTACGAATCAGCTCTCATAGCATTTACATAATAGATTAACATAATGAGAATTAATTTTTTACTTGAGTTTCTTGAGTTCGAACTCAATTTTCCATGAATGGACAAAGTAGGATTTCGTGAATCCTTAGAGACAATAGGAAGGGTCGGTTTTTGAAAATCTGAAACAAGAGGAAGGATCGACATAAGTGATTTTGAGTTTAGAAATAGATGAGAAGATTGGTCAATTTTGAAACGACGAGAACCAATGTAGGGTTTTTTGTTCTATTATGAACGACGATGACAAAAGTGTGAATCATGATTTTAATTTCTATTGATTAGAGAAAGGGGACGAGGAATGCTTATTTGGGTCGGATATTTATAATCGAATAAGCTTTTATTTGGGTAACTCGAACCGAATAACCCGAGAACAAAATAAGCATAATATAGATACCCAAAACCCGAACCGAATTGCTTATTCGGGCCTAATTTGATTCGGTTCTGTTCGGGTTTCCGAGCCAAATTTTCATCCCTAGTTAGAGTTGTGCGCTTTGGTGGTATGTGATACGAGAAGCAACATACCAATCCACTTTCCTCTCTTCTCTTCTTCACATCTCTTCACTATTACAAGTTGAAGCCTTCTTCCTCTTTTTCTTCCCTTCTATTCTTCGTCGTTGAGAATACACTCACGACCACCACAATGGTAAGGAACATGGGATTATACCCTTCAACCTTATAACTTAGATAACTAACATTTAACATGTAACTAAGTTTAAGATTGGGTTGTATACCTATCATTAGGGTTGTAAATGAACACGAGCAAGGGCTTGTTCATGTTCGTTCGTTTAAATTAGCCAAACAATGAACTAACACGAATGAACGAGTTTTTTTGTTCATGTTCGTTCATTTAACAAATCACATTGTTTATGTTCGTGAACATGTTAAACGAACAAAGATAAATTAAAACAATTCAACATATATGAACATAAACGAACATATAATATAGTAATGTAATAAAAAACAATTGAACATGTATGACCATAAATAAACTTAAAGGAAAGAACATAAACGAACGTTCACAAACATAAACGAACGAAAGAAACCATTATTCATGTTCGTTCATTTAAATACACGAACATCCCGTCGAATGGTTCACAAACGGTTCGTCAAACGTTCAGTTCGTTTATAGCCCTACCCATCATGAGGTTGTTTGTCTACGTCATGTACACTCCCTCTGATACATGGTGACGATGTGGTTGTTGTTATGGAAGGGAAGGGAAAGCTTTCCATGTTGTTTTTCCTGCTTATTTTTCTACTTCCAAAGTGAAGTTCGCCCTTCTTTAACGTGGAAGGGTGTGGCTGATGTGACTACGGGTGTGTCGTGAAGCATACCAAACAACTTTATTATGGTATAGTCACTTTTTTCATTTGAAAGTAAAACTACATAAAATTTATGACGAAAAAATCATTGTAATTGGTAAATAAATAATCATCTAAATGAACTAGTCTTTACATTTATTCGTAGTATCTTGTTTTCGCAACAGGTAGTATAACTTATGTTTATGAGGGTCGGCCCTTATATATTGTATGTCTTGTGAATAAACTTTGGGCCTTAAAGTTAATAAACTAAAAAATTGTATATATAATAATTTATTCTGTATTTTGTATTTAATTTCATCTTTATGTACTAATAAAAAAGTACTATTTTTGTCATGTGTCATCATATTATGTCTCATAATTAATGTCATATCACTTGTCAACCTATTGATTATCTGTTTAAAATTTTAAATTTTTAAATTTCCCACTCTAATTACATTAAATTAATAAAATTAGAATAAAAAATTAATACAAATTATAAATTGATATAATTTCACGTATTTAGTTGAATCAACGATTATAATTTTATATAACTAAAAGAATATATCTTAATTAATAATTTATTTAAACTAATTGATTAATAATTTTGAGTTTTATTATGAAATTATAATTAATTTTTTAGTTGTGGTTCTCACGGGTTATAAATTAGTATTATAATAGTAACAAATGTTTTTAATTAAAATAAAATGCCAAAAAAACCTTATTACTATCTGTCATCTATCAGCGCTTGTTAACCAAAATATAAAATAATACGAAAAATCTCTATATAAAGTGGTAAAATTGTATGAAAATTAGAATAATGATTTTAGTTCAACAGATTCTTATGGTATCAACTATAATTTGGGCATCATGCGTGTAATATAGTTTCGCTTGATAGGCATGGAAGGAAAGTAATTTGGTGATTAGAGTACCCGGCATGATAGCAAGTCATTTGGTGGTTAAAGTACCCATATCGGTGCTATTTTAATACCTTGCAAAAAGTGCTACTTAAGTCGATATTAAAAGCCTTATCATCATGATTCATCAATCGATTAGTTTAAAACAAAATAGTTGGCTACCTGATATAAGAAATATTACAATAGATAAATTAATTAATTATTAATAAATGTAGGGCCTTATTTTTTGCAAGAGTTTCAAAAATAACAAGAAATGAAGGAGGTGGCTAGGTAAATTTGGTACAAGTGGCATTGTAAAAGAATAATGTATAACATTAATTTTTGGATGATCTTATGAATAGTAAACTAACTTTGATATTTCTGAATTTGACCACATTATTTTGAAGGGTTGGCCAGTTTAATCCCCTAAAATTGGCTCCCTTTATTCAGCTGACAATCGGCTTCTCTTATAGCATCGCCCCCTTCTTCCAATCGATTTCCAACACTTGCTTTCTTTTTGGCCTTAGCATTCATGGAATCGGTACTCGAGATGAGATGGCAAAATGATTATTCTTTACTTTTCTGCTGGAGGAGAAATGGAAGCCACAATAACCAACATAAGTTGATGACTATAAATGACAATTTGACAAAACATAGCAACCAATATATATATATATATATATATATATATATATATATATATATATATATATATATATATATATATATATATATATATATATATATATATATATATATATATATATATATATATATATATATATATACATATGATTTTTTATTCATACGACTAACGAAATTATGGCACACTTCTTTAATCTATATTTCAGATCTTCAAGTTAGTTTGCTTTCTTAATCGAACTCTTTTAAACTTTCTTCCAGCATTACATGTACAATTACGACTTTGTTCTTCGTTGCAGGCATGGTGCATGGATGATAGCCATGAGGATCCACAACTTCCTCGTCATCGCAATCCGTATGAGTTTGTTTCCCCATATCACTTAGCAAATACCTTCATGTTTTCACTTTCAAAATCGATAAAAATTGACATGTATGATTTTCGATTCTAGAAACCCTAAATTCTATTCACGTTTGGAATTTGAATAGAATTGGGCATTTTGCACTAGATGCAAAATCCAGACAAGTAAGAGTCTTTTATTTTTATATAAATGACTTTGATATGGTTTTTATTTTCTGTTATTAATGGTTTGGTTCAATTTTTTTGCAAAAGGTTTTGGAGGTGGTGGTATATGGTGGTCGTTGTTAAGCCGAGAACAACATTTGGATTTTTACTTCCAAACTCGATATGATTACTTGTAAAACATACTTGAAACCTCTTCATCTGTTACAACCATCACTATAGCCTACAATCACGAATCTCACATAGAGAAGCACACATTGTCAACACAACCACCTCCACCTACCGACAAGAAAAACACTAACCCAGTGTTTCCACCACTAAAAGTATTATGTTTATTAATAATTTTTGCTAGATTATTTATAGATATGATATTTCTTTCTTTCTCTCTGTAATTTTGTTTATTGATTTTTTGAAATTTTGTTAATACCTCTCCCTTTTTTATTTGCAGGTTTTGTAAGTGGTAAGTTCTTCACTAGCTTACTTGGTATAGATTATTATTTTTATGTTAAAACCCTACATGCAATTTTGATTGAGCATAAATCATTGGATGCTTTGTGTCCTTGCACCTACTATTCTTTAAATTGGCTTGATAATAAGGATAAAATCCAACCTTTTAGATTGAATCTGCTAATTTAACCTTTTATATGGACAATCGTGCAAAGTTGGGGTTGATGATACTGATTTTAGGGTGAAAAAAAAATTAATAGCAAAGGTAAATATATATTAGCCCATTAGATGTTTTTTATTTGTATGTTTTATCACCTTTTTAGATATGTTTTTATCATTAGGTTTGTATTTGATGATTATAAAAACATGTGTGGACTTTTTTTGGCAGAATAAAAAGAAATTAGCATCATTGAAGATCATCGAATATGCTAGGGCAACCACTATCCTACCATCGGGAGCTGTGTATCATTCACCATCCTTGCCGCTACCATTCATGGTCAACACCATCCTCGCCACCACCATTAGTTGTCTGAACAAATTCATGGTGGAAAAATCGAAATTAGACTTATAATCAAAGAAGCATTAATGAAGCTTGAAGTCAAGTTGATTAGAGTTCTAACCTAATTTTTATGTTGGTATTTCGTATGGTACTATGTTTCATTTTCCTTTGGGTCAGTGCCTCTAATTTTGGGTCTCATCTTGAGGCTTAAATAAAATTTATTTGTGTGTTTATAGTGCCCTCTCATTTATTTGAGAGAAGAACTTGGGCGTGTCCTTTTCGGGGGTTTCATTGTTGCCCAAATGGTATTGTTGGAAGTAAAGGGATTTCCTGTATGATATCTCATCTCAAGAGCTTACAGCTCCCTACAGATAAACACAAAGTTGTGTTACGGGAGGCTATTACTTCTGAGCATGGATTGTTTATGTCTGTGGCAGCAACATTGAAGGAGTTTGGTCAATAGATATGCAGGAATTGCATGAGACTTCATGCCCTGAGTCATTCGTGACACCACCCGGGTGGCCTGATTAAGTTTATTGACGGGGATGATGACATGAGAAAGCATATTGTTGGCATTCCAAATCCGCTACCCAATGGACCAGAAGTCGACCTCAATGATGGGTTGGTAATGGATGCAAATCTACTTGATAGTGTTTTTAAACTACCTATCACCATCATCAAAATCATCCCTCATAACTATCGTATGGCTTTCTCTCGGGCTTTGAAAGAATCCCTTTCCAAGGTGGTTGCTCATCTCGTCTGTTGAAGCATAGGTTGCTTTGTTAATTCTTCCTATGTGTACTCTTCAAGTGTTTAGGCCCAAGAATAGGAAAGAAAGTAGGTCTGTCAACAGGAAATCTTTGCAACATTGTAATATCCTTAATGCATTAGCTACTTGGGGGGCTGAAGACAATATCGCCAAGCTAGTTAAAAACTTAGTTGACAATGCAAGACTGGAGCAACAAGGACAAAAAGAAGAGTACATTCAGAAGGAAAGAACACTAGGCAACACCAATGTCAGACAATGTCTTCGTAAGCTTGCCGATGGACATTTTACAACAGTAATGAAAGTTTTATGTTCTTCGAGGGTTGCTCCATTTGGGGGTGATACCACGAAGGCATTGAAGGATAAGCATACATACAAGCCACCGCCTTCCATGTCAAGCATCATATTTTCATAACCTCCCCTTGTAGTGGATGTCGACAATGTCTTTGGGGGCATTAAATCCTTCGCTAAAGGTACCTCGTGTTGGAGAGATGGGTTGAGAGAAAAACATATTTTGGACGCTCATTGTGACATCCCCATTTTCATGGCTAGAAAAGACTGATTTGTTTATTTTTTTATTTGAAAGTTAGAGTATACCTTTGAAGAAATATGTTGCAGAATTTGTTCCCAAAAATATGATAAAGAATTTATCAAATCATTTCCGAAGAAATGTATTTTCAGTATATTAAAAACCTCGGGATGTCATTTTCAATACATATCAAAAGCATAAACAGAAACAACATAGGCCTTACAGCATTCTATTTATTTTTACTGGACTATAATCCATAATCCCTCATCGGATCATCACATTTATGCTCTTGTGCCACTATCTGTAATACAAGAAATTGAGTGGGTCAGGCTTAGGACCCTGGTGAGCACATAGGGTTTTCAAACCACAATAATTAAGTTTATTAATTTCATTAGTTCAATCAACCCGATTACCCATTCCCTTTATCCTCACTTTCTGTCCCTGAATCATCTAAATTAAGGGACCTAGCCTAAGGATCATCATCGGGATGACAATACTGCTTAGGGGATTCATCCGAAATATATGTCAGTAAGGCAACCATGAGGGGGATGGAGTACACTGATAAACACACCGTTCTCAAACACCTACAGGTTGTGAGCCTGCCAACGTTCCACTAGACTATCTAGAATAGTCTGTGGTCGTCATCTATACTCCGCTAGATGAGTAAGTCAGCTTAAAAATCGAGGCCTTTCATCATTTTAATCCATCGCTCATCATGTATTTCATCTACCCATCTTTACTCATCATAATTATAGGTATAAAATACATATACAGTTTAAATCAAATAAAACATGTATATTTTGTTCATCCAGCATAGATATCAAGAACATAGATAATATGCACGCATATCACGTAGTTTACATTAAATACTTCATATCTATGTGTAAGATGAAAGTAACTATGCATTCACTTGTTAAAGTGATGATTCCAAACTCAGGCAGCGCCTCGCTTCTAACAATTTTATTTTCCTTCGACGAAACCTAGTATCATTACCGCTAGATTTTAGTATAATATTTATTATGATTATTTACGAGCGATATTATTTTATAACCGTTAAACAATACTTTTCAACCACTATGTAGAGACAAGGGCCAAGCATGAAACACCGGAGGGCAGGACCATTTTGGCATTATAGCACTTCTAAAATCCAACAACCCTATGCGGGCCTTCAAACCAGATTTTCCATACCGCGAGTAGTTAAAAGGTATTATAATAACACTTTGTATATTATCTTTACTATTATATAAAACATAGTAGATGTTTATTGAAAATTAAGAGGTATAATAAGGTACAACTAGCTAATATATTTTATAATTAAATGATACTATTTAATAATCAACTTGTTTCCTTCTTTATTCCCTCTTAATCTTGGATACTATTTAATCAATCAATACGTTTCCTTCTTATTCCCCTCAATCGTGGCTTGGTATCTCGGCCCTTATCCGATTTTTGGCAGAAATTGAATGTGAATGATATAATGCTTTAGGGTTTGTAACCATCCATTGATTGCATCCGCCTCCTTACCCTCTAATTCATATCAATTCACATACACACACGCAAACTCTAGAACCATCACCATTTTTCTCAACCCGGTTTTCTCTATCTTTCTTACTAATGTTTTAAAAACTGGTTTCGAACCGTTTTGGACCGTAAACTGTGGATGAGAGAGGTTTAATAACAACATGTATGATGTCAATTTCTAGACATGATCGAACCAAAAGTTTCTTCGGAAACCGGGTTGGACCGATAGGATAGAACCAGTAAAAAAACGTTTGAACATGTTTATTAGACTTGTATAGTTGGATTTCCATAGCCCGTTAAAAATCTCATTTCGAAAGAAAATTAAACATTTTTGGAATATACACAACTCGAAGGCCGACGCACAGCACTATCAGATGTAAATTTTCTTAGTTGAATCGATAGTCAAACATTTTGAGTCGGTAACTAGCCACCGGTTCAACTAGAAAACTGGTTTTTAAAACATTGGTTTATTATTTTTTGAAACAAATGAGTTTTTAATAAATAAATGGATTGCAATACATATTATGTCAACATGTAAACTCATAACCGTATAATATCATTACAAATATATTAGGATATTAATGTTTTTAAGCTTAGTTACTCGATTAATCATAAAAGTTTTTATGAAGCATTCAATTAAATTATTTTTTAACCCACTTGCTTCGTTCTAATGTTCGGTGACTATTCTCAACACTTTTTTTTAGCTTCATTAAGTCGATTTGAAATTTCCATCTTCCAATCCCCACCCCAACACCATCTAACCTAATTTCTTCTATGTATTTTTAGATCTCTCTCCTCTTTATGACAATCTTTGCCACTTAATTTAGGTATTTATCTTCCAAAATCAACATTCTAGCATGACCAATATTAGGTGCTATTGTCTAGATAGATATTACGTGACAATAAAAAAATATTAGTGAAATATAATAAAAAAATTCAAAGGTGATGAAGTTTATACATCAAATACGGTGTATAAAGAACTGTTGCATCAATCACGATTAATAATGTATGATCAATCATGTATTGATACATATTTTATATTCCATACCAACTCTTTATATTTAATTCGTATTGATTTCGTACTATCACGATTATTATTGATAATTGTTTTTATGTGGTACTAAAATGAAAAAATGTAACATTTTAAATTAGTTAAATAAAATTATTTGATACAAATAACTCCATAAATAAGCATAATTTGTGGACAATAAAAATTCAATTACTTATGTATTGCAAGGGTTACAACTATATGTTGTCATAAAACAAACCAATAACAATAATAATGTTCCTAGATATATAACATGTTTCCGAATGAAATTAATTGCCGAAAGAAAAGTGTTTCTCGTCGTCGCTTTGCACGGGTACACAACTAGTATTTTATAATACATATATATTGTTTATAGGTTCATAATAACAATATTGAATTTAAATATAACCTATACATAAAGTAAGGTAAGCATAACTCACTTAGTAGGAGGTTTGACTAGGAACCAAGCTTTACGGGGGCAGAACTTCCGACCCAAAAGTTCTTCTTCTCGGAGCCTTCTGGCACGCTCTGGGACTCGCCTCTAGCACTTAGGAAGTACTAGGGAAGGGGAGGGATAGTTTTGGAGTGTTGAGAGAGAAAGAAGGTCTCGGGGTACATTGCACGTACGAGGCTACGTTGCGGGTACAAAGGGGCAGCTGTCAGCTTCACATGCGAGACCGTGTAGGACAAGCAAAGGCCATAATTTTGCCATGTCACCTTCTTTGCGTCAGCCTATTCCCGACTTCTAAATTTCGTAACCTTCGCATACGAGCTCCGTTTTCGACGTTCTTTATATCCACACGTAGGTGGTGACGTAGTATGCAACTTTCGTTTAAACTCCGTCGACTAATTTTGACTTTATTTTTAAAGTTATATTTTAACAGGCTTAGACAGATAAAGTCCGTTAAAAATTCATAACTTTGTCATCCAGCGTCCTTTTTCGTCTGTCTTTATATCGTTGAGCTCCTATTAACGAGATCTTCGATTCTCGTTTAGATTGTGTCCGCTAAAATCGGTTGATCTAAAATTCGAATTCCGGGCTGTGCACTGCTATGCTAAATCTTAGAAAATCATAACTTCCTCATACGAAGTCAGATTTGGACGTTATTTTTATGTACGTTCTCGGTTTAACGTATACAACAAATTCGTTTAGATCACTAAGGCTAAAAAGTATTAAATCGCAAATTCACTTTTTACGATTCCCGGTATCGTGCCGGTTTTGCCGCAAATCTTCGACATGTCATAACTTCTTCGTTATAAGTTGAATTTCAGCGTTCCTTATATCCATGAAATCCCTAATACGACTACTTCAACTTTCTTCATAAAGATTGGGTCTATCTATTATTCTATTTTTGACGCTTATTTTTTATTATTTTATTACGTCATTATAAATAAGTATAATGCACATAAAATCATATAATTCATATAATACTCAAATAATTTGTAACCCCTGTGTTTCCGGGCTTGCCATTTTTAGCAATGTAATAGTCTAGGTTAACTTTTGTAACCCGTTTTGAAATAATAAGAGTGTATTATTTGAGTATTATGTGTTTTGTGCTTAATTGCTTAATTATGTGGTTTGATTAATTAAGAATAAAAATAAGCGTCAAAATTTAAGTGTAAAATAAACTTAATATCTTTGGATAATGTTGTAGTAGTTGAAACGAGGTTTCCGAATATATATAGAACGCCCAAATCTGACTTCGTATGAGGAAGTTATGATTTATCGAAGTTTCGACTTAGCGGTATGCAGCCTGAAATATTCGATTTAAGATCGAGCGGTTTTTAGCCGAAGCATTCTAAACGAGGATCGAAGGTCTCGTTGTTGGTATCGAAGCGATAAAAAGTTAGGCGAGAACGGACGTCAAACGAAGAAGTTATGAATTTATAACGAAGTTTTTCTGTCGCGGCCTATTAAAAATAAATAATAAAAATAAAGTCGAAATTAGTCGACGGAGTCTAAACGAAAGTTGTAGAGCGTAGTCTCACCTTCGCGTGGATATAAAGAACGTCGAAAACGGAGTTCGTATGAAGAAGATATGAATTTCCGAAGTTTATTAATTAATTTGTATTTATTTTTAATTGGAAAATCCGGCATTATCCGAAGGGGAGTCAGCGGTCCGATCCGAAGTACACCCCACGTACTCCGAAGATGTCGACATTCGCAGCAAGTGGCTTCGGATGACGAACGCAGTGACGATTTCGGACCTGTACGCCCCGTGTACGTGCGAGGCTCAGCCTCTATAAAAGGCTTGCGAGGGCAGCCGAGAGTTTTGTTCATTTTCTCTCTTCTTTCTCCCGTTTTGCATCGTTTTGTGTGCCAGAAATACCCCGAAGCCCCGGTATCATTCTCGAGCCCCGAGGCAAGTCCCGAGATCCCGAAGATCCCGAGAAGTGCGGTTCCCGAGTCGAAGCTCTGCCCGCGAGAAGTTCGATTTTTGTGAAGATCTTCCAGATCTGCTGAGGATTACTACTTCTGCAAGTCGTAGTGTTGTTCGATCGTCTTCTGATCAAGTGAGTGTATACTACCTTTCATAAACACGATAATAATACAAGTATGGTTCGAGTGTATTAAGTATATTGTTGTTTATATGTGTAAGAGTGTAGTTACTTTCTTCTAACGCATGATTATGAAGTATTTTATACGAAATACGTGTTATGTGTAGAATTTGTTGTTATGTGTGTGAATGTATGTTCACCCTCTTCCATCTCATAGATCTGAATTGCTTTCTATGAAATACGTGTTACGTGGGTATGCCTCATCTGTTATGTGGAATATATATTGAATGAAAATGATATACAAGTTTCAAACTATGTATGAAAATATATATTTTTATATACTAATATGTTGGGTAGAACATGGGTAGATAGTTGGTGTGTAATAAACAGATGAGAGGCCTCGATGTTGTTGTTGTTGTTGTTGATCTAGTTATTCAGCGGAGTATGGATAACGACCACGAACTCTTTCTAGACAGTCCAGTGGAACGCTAGCAGGTTCATAACCTGTAGGTGTTGTGAACGATGTGTTCACCGGTGTACTCTATCCCCCTCATGGTTGCCTTTAGGATATCTATTGTTGAGGAAACCCCTTAGCAGTGATGTCCGTCCCGATGAAAATCCTAGATTAGGTCCCTTGAGATAGATGTTATTTTAGGGACGTAAAGTGAGGATAACGGGAATGGGTAATCGGGATAGTGATTGGTTGGTGAAATTAAATATAATTTATTTATTGTGGGTTGAAAACTCTATATGCTCACCAGGCTCCCAAGCCTAACCCACTCAGTTTTATTTGTATTACAGGTAGTGGCACGAGGGCATAAGATGGTTGAATCATCAAGTTGTTTTGTTTACAAGTCTGTATATGTATATATTTGTTGAATGACTTGTAATGTTATCGTTTATGCTTTATGGTCTGTATCGAAACATGACATCCCGAGTTTTGATTATATAATGAAAATGCATCTCTTGATGAAATGCTTTGATAAATATTATTTTATCATGTTTTGTTTTGGGAACAAATTCCGCAACTCTTTCAAATCAAAAGGATTTACTCTGAAATTATTTAAAAGCATAAATGAAAATCGGTCTTTTCTGGCCGAGATTTTGGGGATGTCACATAATTCCTCTTCATTACTTCAAAATGGGTTACAATTGTTGACTCTAACTATTACCTCATACTATTAATGCTTAGCCTAGAAATACGGGCGTTACACACTTTGTGAAGAAGGTTCAACTATAGCCAAAGACCTCCAACGTTCTGTTACATCTATGGTTAATCTATGTGTAACGCTCTAAAAATTTCAACCAATTTAAACATTTCAAAAACAACCCAGTTTCATAAAGTTATTAAAAAAAGGTTTTCAATACAATTATTATCAGAGTCTTCCCAGAACCACATCATAAAATATAATCATGAGGAGCGGTACGATCACGCCTTTGCCTTGCCACGGACTCCTAAAGAACCTGAAAAACATTAAACCACAACTGTAAGCCCGAAAGCTTAGTGAGATACCCCCAAAATACCAACCACATATACCATACACACACAACATGCCATATCATAACAGAACACATAACAGCCATGCACTTCAGGTCTACTGTGTGACTGGTCCGTCGTACCGGGCCTTCAGTCCACCTGGTCCACCCTCCGAGTCTAGCCATATGCATCGAGTCTACAGTGTGATTGGTACGCCCGCACCGGGCCTTCAATCCACCTGGTCCACTCTCTGAGTCTACAGTATGACTGGTCCGCCCGCACTGGGCCTTCAGTCGGCCTGGTCCACTCTCCGAGCCTTGGCACGTCTGGTCCGCCCTCTTGGGGCCTACAGCCTATCTGAACCGCTCACTGGGCCTTCGGGATAACCGGTCCGCCCTGGGTATGTTAGCCTACATCACAAAGCAGGACTCGCCTCAACCCAACCCTAGTCCAACAACCATGTGCACATAAACATTTAATCATTAACAATTCGCATCCAATCAAACCGATCTAGCAGATCACATAACATAACATCATCCTAACCAGGATACCGACCTTAACCAGGTCTATAACATATACCATCCTAACCAGGATGCAAACAGAGCAGAACAAAACATAACAACAATACCTGGATTACAATCCGATAGAGGGCCGACCTTGGTGTCGTAGACCCTGTCGATATAGTGAGGATAACTGTAACGACCCAATTTTCATGACCAAAAATTTCGTTTTAAAAACATTACTTTAGAAAATATTAAAAGCTAAAAACATTGTCTGATCAAATTATAACACAAGTGAACCATGTCTAAAAGCCAATTCATACATTCAATCAAAATATCAGAGTACAAATCCCAGTGAAGCTCGTAAATGCGGAAATCGGAGAGTGTGTGTGTGACATGCTGCTACCGCGCCGGCTCCTTTCCCCTAGCTAAGGAGGTACCTGAAACCAAAACTGAAAACTGTAAGCACAAAGCTTAGTGAGTTCCCCCATCGTACCACATACCATACAAACACGTAACATACATACTGCCAGGCTATTCTGGGGTGCTTGACTACCCGGTACGGCCGTTCTGGGGTGCCGTCCTACCCGTGTCAAGCCATTCTGGGGCGCTGACTACCCGTGTCAAGCCATTCTGGGGCGCTGACTACCCGTGTCAAGCCATTCTGGGGCGCTGACTACCCATGTCAAGCCATTCTGGGGCGCTGACTACCCATGTCAAGCCATTCTGGGGCGCTGACTACCCGTCGGTCCTAACAACCGACCACAGGGACTGGTCCCCTCATACTACCTCTATCGCATATAACATAACAAGCCAGCATGCAAGCATATCATCATATACTGTCAGACGTATCTGGGGTGTCTGACTACCCGTCGGTCCTAACAACCGAACTCGGCTACTATCACATACAACGTATCATGCTAGCATATAACATATCATGTAGTAGTAAACCTAGATGATATCACAAAGACAATCATCTACCATACGTCTCCTACTGGTGGGTCGGCGTTGTGGCCTTAGACCCACCGCTATTGGAAGGTAACTCACCTCGAAGTAGCTGTTGATCTGATCGGGAACTGACTGCCTACTGCTGCTGCTCCGGAAATCCTCCGGCTGCAATTCCCACAATATACCCAATCAAACACCACTCGCTGACCTTTGGGTAAAATGACCATCTTACCCCTGACCATGCCCTAAGTCAAATTCAGAGTCAACTTTCAGTTGACCCGACTCGCCGAGTTGGCTTCCCAACTCGCCGAGTCCTTATCCTAACGACTGCCCTGAATCCCGATCCTACCCGTCGAGTTAGGCAACGACTCGACGGGTTCACCTTCTTAACCAATATTCAAGTCCTTCGTCCTACTCACCGAGTTGTATGAACAACTCGTCGAGTTCATCTTCATCCGATGAACACACATGCTAAGACTCGCCGAGTTGTATGAACAACTCGTCGAGTCTGTTCTTGATCTAAGGAGATTGCCTTGAACTCGCCGAGTCAGGGCATTGACTCGTCGAGTACCTCCATAGATGAGTTAAGCTTCCGACTCACTGAGCCACACCCCGTGACTCACTGCTCACTCGACACTATGAAAAGGGGACAAACTCGGAGACTCGCGAACAGACTCGCCGAGTCACATGAACGACTCGCCGAGTCGTTGCCATGCACTCCTAAAATATACCGATTTGCTCGATTCCATTCCAAGCCATTCATAGATCTGGGCTTCTAGGACACGAATCACACGTAAAGTTTCCAACTTTACGTGTGGATATTCATCAATATGGATTTTAGGGCTCAAAATGTCTCAAAAGGGTAGATCTAGGGCTAACAAGCAACATGGGGCCAAAAAGCTAACAGATCTGAGCCCCTGGAGCTCAATCATGCCTAGATCCAAAGGCCAAACGCCTTATTACGACATATAATGCACATACAAACTTGGGGATTTAACCAAGAAAGGCCCAAATGAAGTACTAAGCATAGAATCATGGGGAAAACGGGTTATACCTCAAAGGAACTGCTGGAAGAACACAATAATGGCCTGGATGGCTTCCTTTCTTCTAGATATACTTCCTTCCTCTTTCAAAGCCTTCAAAATCACACAACAAAACTTCAATCTTCAAAGAAAAGCACAAACGAGGGTTGGGGAGCTCTGGGGAGAGAATGGGGGCTGGCCTGGGGCAGATAAGTCCTTTAAATAGGGTGCAAACCCCTGAAACTTAGGGTTTCATCCAACAGCTGTGACTCGCCGAGTCCAGGATATGGACTCGCCGAGTCGCCAACTTAAACGTGTCCCGGGTCCCGCATCCACTCGGCAAGTCGGACCTATGACTCGCCGAGTCCAAGGCTAAAAGAAAGGAAATACTCAAATATCATTTACGTACCAGGAACCAGGTGCTACAATAACTCACCTCGCAACTGCCGAAACTCTGAACTGAAGAAGCGGATTCCCGAACCGCCGCCTCACCAAAAATGCCGAACTACCCGAAGTGACAAAACAACATTAGACCAAGCACAATATCCTTCCAAGGGTAAATTGACCAATTTACCCTTAACTCAATCTAGTCCATGATTAAAGGCCCAAAAATCAAAATATGAAAGGCCCATCACTAGATAAGCTCTCAAGCCCAGTAATGGACCAAAGACCAAAAGTCCGAAGCAAAGCCCAATATTGGCCCAATTTACTAAATTGGGCCCACCTCACCAAATGGGCCTTCCAAGGTCCATAATAATTAGCGAGTCCAAATTTCTCCATCCATAAAGTCCAGTCACGGCCCAAGCTCTATTAGCCCAATAACAGCCCAATCTCTTAAGGCCCAAAAATGAAAATTCAACAGAGGGCGTATGCTGGGTGTACTCCTCTGGTACGTGGGGCGTACTTCGTCTTAGGTTGACTGGAAAACGGGCTGTTGTCCCTGTACACTGGGCGTACCGCTTCCTACGCGGGGCGTACGCGAGTTCCACAAAAATCCTCATAAGATCTTAATGGCTTAAGCTCTTAAGCCCAAACTTGAGATCCATAGAGCAAATATGCCTAGGATTCATAAAGTCTCAAACTTTATTACTTGGGACGTCCATAAAGCTCTTAATCCAAGGTCTTAATCCATTAAGACTTATCTATAACACATATAAGACAACCAAAGCCCTTGGGACCTCATTTTTCTTACTCAAGACCTCTCCTAAGGTCTAAAAGGACAGCTAATCTCAGCTAACTCGAAACATGCATCAAGATGAGGTTTTTGGGACAAGAATGATGTCAAAACTTTACAACACATAGATCTACACAATATGCTTGTCAAGCCAGAGACTTTTTACCTCAAAAGATGATGTCTTTCCAGATCTATAAGCTCCAGCCACTCAACTCCTTCTTTGACAACTTCCTCTTTCTTCTTCTAGACTCTCCTTTGCCAACACAAGCTTTCCAAGGTCAAACACACCCAACAATGGAGGTGGGACGGCTATCTAGGGTTTCTGAGGATAAGAGAGTGCTTATGGAGGCTAGGGTAAGAACCATTATGTTCCTTATATAGTGGCTGGCCCTAAATTTAGGGTTTCTGGATGATAGACGTATGTTGGGCATACATCCAGTATGTTGGGCGTACGTCGAGAGACCTCCGCGTTCCTTTCCTTCACTACGCTGGGCGTACCCAGCCAAACACATGCATGCATGCTTGGCATGCATGGGACCCCTTTGTTAAACTTCCCCCCTAGGGACCATTGCCGCCAATATCTTTAATTTACAACATCTCCTCCATCATAAGCCGTTCTCGCCAAACTCTATATCCACATCAAGGACCGAAACGCCCTTACTCTTGCTCTTGGGAACCCATAAATAGGTATTTCAAGAACGGGGCATTACACTATGGCTAGGGGAAGATGCCCTTTGAGTTTGGTAGAATTTGTTGCCTCTGCTCCTCTCATGCGGCTCCTAAAACTTGAAAAGGGAATACGACCTATTGCAATAGGTACCATATGGAGACATTTGGGTTCTAAGTTGGCTATGAAAGGTGTTGGTAAATAAATGACCAAGTATCTCAATGATTTTCAGTTCGGGGTCGGGGTGTCGAGTGACGCTAAGGTCATATTACATAGCGTCTATAAGGTGTTGAGTGAGCACCACGATGACGGGTCTTTTTCCATGCTTATCGTGGACTTCTTCAAGCTTTGGCCTTGTTGACAAATCCGCATTACTTCATGAGGTCAGATTGAGGTGTCCTTCTATATCCTTGTGGGTATAATTCCTATATGGTGAAGCAGCAAGGTTGTAAGACACACATATTTGGTCCACTATTGGGGTTCAGCAAGGATACCCATTAGGACCACTTCTCTTTGCCATTGTGATGCACCTACTCTTGCATAATATTATAGACAATTGCAAGCTTCTTCTTCATGCATAGTACCTTGATAATGACACACTTATTGGACAGTGGGAGGAGGTGACCAAAGCGTTGGACATCATTAAGGTGATTAGCCCAAAATTGGGCCATCAGCTGAATATCAAGAAAACCGAAATCTTTTGGCCCTCGTGTGATGATAGGAAGTTATGTGAGGGGTTATTCCCTGTTGGCATCAGGAGGCCACCTTTAGGGGTGAAACTTCTTGGGGGAGCTGTTAGTAGAGATGCTAGTTTTATTAGCAGCTTAGCTATAAAGAGAGACAAAAATGTTGTGAATTTGATACGCCTTCTTCCACAATTGTCTGACCCCCAAAGTGAGCTCCTTCTGCTTCAGTCTTGTATGGATATTGTTAATCTTTTCTTTGGGCCAAGGATGTGCCAACCCATTCACTTGGAGAAGGTGGCATTATTCTTTGATAATGGGTTGTGCAGGGCGATTAAGGACATTGTGGTTTGTGGTGGCCCTTTTCTTTGGCGACTTAGAGTAGTGAATTGCTTCCCTACCCATTAGGCTAGTGGTTTGGGTTTATACTCGGTAGTAGAGACTACCTCATATGCTTTTGTTGCCTCAAGGATCCAATCTTGGGTATTGCAAAACCACATCTTACGGGATAGTGACATATATGGTATGGATTCTGATTATGATTGTGCCTTGGCTTCTTTTCGTAACAAGATTTCGGATATTGACCGTAGCAGTTTCACTACTAAATACCCCCCCCCCCCCCCAAATCCCAGAATACATTGGTGAGTGCCCTTTTCGTAACATTATCCAAGATATGGAAGTGCATCTCGACATGACGGCTCGGCAGAAAACAATTTTCCAGTGCTTATGTGCACCACATGCTCAAGATTTTCTTCTAGTTATCCCTATAAATGGGCTTGGCCAACATGTGTCTCATGTGGAGTATCGTACTATCCTCAAATATTGACTCATGATACCAATATTCCTAACTGACGAGATATGTCCGGTGTGTCGCAAGGCATGTTCAAACTCTTTTGGAGAACATGCAGTTCACTGTAAAGAACTTCCGGTGTTCAAATACAGGCACGATATGGTTAGGGATGTTTTGTTTAACATATTTAAGCGTGCTAGGGTTTCCGCCAATAAAGAGGCATTTGTGAATTTCTTGACTAACCTGGCAGAAGGAATGTCAACCCTTAGACCGACTAACATTTTGATTTTTATATGGTTTGAAAGAAACACGCATATGTGGACCTTACAGGAGTATCCCCTTTCATGGGCTTGAGGGTTAAGGGGTTCACGGCGAGACAAGTTGCTTTTGAAGCTTCTACATACAAAGTCACCAAATATGAGAAATTGTGCATGGAAAATCAACAAGTATTTATACCATTTGCATTTGATACATTTGATTTCCTCGCACCCGATGGGGGGGGGGGGGGGGGGGGGCTTCTTATTAGAGTACAACGGATCATGCATAACAATGTTATATCTCTTAGATCTATGGATGTAGTCTTCTAAAGAACTAGTTTTACCATACAAAAAGGCTTAGCTGTACAGCTTATTTCCTATTTGTCATCTCACTCGCTGTATGATGATAATTAATCTCTTTATGAAAAAAAAATTGTAGCATACAACATAATGTTGGTGTCTTATGTTTCATCCTTTGTGTGTGTCTGTGTGTTTCAGGACTTGGATCTTGTTTTATGATATTGTAATCTGTAACGAAGCTCAATGCAAGTGTGGCCCTTCTTTATCGCTAGAGCGACCACCGACCCCGTCTTCGGTAATGTTCTTGATTTTTTTCAAAACCACGGATTCTTCCACTTCTCTATTTTTAATTATAGGTAAGCATTCTTGACCTAAAGATTATCATAATATGATGTATAAAACACATCTATTTGCTCATGATTTAGGTAATGCTTGGAAAGGAACAACAACCCAAAAACCATGTGATGCTATCATGCTGCCTATCGCCACTTATTTTGACTTTTGACAATTTAAATCACAAAGAGGTAATTTGCAACTTTCATTTTGACAGCTATATGATGAGGTAACTAACCACTTTCTTTTAGTTTGGACTTGCTTTATTTTAATCAGGAAAACAAAATCTTTATAGAAAATTATTTTTTGGTAGTTTTTTTTTAAGTGGAGTGGGAGTGTATCACTGTGGAAATCGAAGAGAGGAACAAGAACTTTGTTGCCCTGAAAGCATAAAGATGCTTTGAAGAGGCTTTTTCCTTTGCTTTTTCGAACCCTAGCCCTAAGTATAAAGATGTTTCAAAGAGCAACAAAATCTTCCTTTTTATCCTAGCCCAAGTATACTAAACGTATCTTGATTTATTTATAATTTGTGTTTAAGAAAACTTTCTGCACTTTTGGTTGATTTTTTACTTTCCCTATGTAGATTTGGAGATCATCTCAAGTCTACAGAGTTCAAAGTTCATAAGATGATACACACCTGGTTCTTTTTCCATTCTATATCTTTGATTGGTTTTGACATGTCTTTTTTCATGCAATTGAGTTTATGTCTTGGTTCTATGTCTGTTCTTATTATGACCAAACTGGAAATAGCAAGGTCACAGGCTATTGGATTATTTTCATTGATTTTTGTATTAGTTTTTCTATGTAAAATGTATGTGGAGGAAAAATATGGATAAAAAATAAATGTCCATGTAAATTAATAGATGGAATATGATGATGCTTACATGGCCAATAAAGTCACAATGACTAAATCATATGGGTAGAAAAGAGATTTCATTTTGGTTGTAGTTTTTTTGCCATGTAATTTGCATAAAAGTTGAAGGATAGTCTCATATGGCATAAGGAAAGAAATGATAACAAGAAAGAGAGAGGGTGGGTATGGGCATGTGCTTTGGCCCCATGGCATATAAAAACCGTGTAGAATTATTTAAATAAAAATGTCAATAAAGTTTTTACAAAGGTTAAATATGTCATTAAGGACAATCTTCGTGATAGTTCAAATTCTTTGTTACCTATGAATATACACATTTACAGCATAAGGGCTTGCAACTTCAGTCTCATCATTTTGTGAATATCTTGCTTTGTAAGTTTTTCTTTTTTAATTTTTCCATTAGATATTATTTGGATAAATGATGTTCAAATGACATAAAACTAGGAAAGAAAAATTAAATAAGGGCAAATTTGTAAAATGGTAAGACTTAATGGGAAGAGCCTCAGTTCCCAAGTTTACTTTGCATTCACTCAACAAATCTGATATTTTTTAATTTTAAAAATTTTAAAAATGGAAAATTTGCAAAATGGTATGATTTAATGGCAAATTTGTAAATTTTGTCCTCGCAGCTCCAATATTTTTAATTGTTTTAATCTTGAAAGATGATTTGATTTTCTCTCGTTAGCATTTAGAAGGTGTGATCAAATCAAGAAAAAAAAAATGTATATAATATTAACAATGGCTTTGCACATGGATGACATTGTCATGGTTGAATCGATTTTTAGAAGCACAATGTCATAATATAATAATTGATCAAGGAAATAAATTTCAAATTGGACCAATATTGCCAAATTTTGGTGTTGTAACTACATAAGTTCCCAACCCTTCTAAGAATGATTACGCTGTTTTAGATCATATTATTCTTTTTCCTTGGCTTCTTATCGAAGAGACAAACTATAGAAAATAGAAATGTGCCACAGAAAAACAATTTAATCCATGGTCTTAGTAGTTTAGTGGGGTACAACTTAAGTATAACTACAATTTTGCCTTTGAATGCATTAATTCAATTTAATCCATCATTACAATTCTCTCTCATATCCTCTTTAATTTTCGTTCCATATCATAAATCATAAAAGCTAAAACACCCACATCAAATCTTTAGATTTAGAGAGTGTTGAAGATCTCCAACATGAAGAACATGTACTCCCAAAGGAACCTTCTTATTGCCATCTTCATCAACCACACTTAGATGGTTGCATACATCAACCTTGAAGCTAACCACTGTCCATTGTCGCGAAGCCAAGACCACCTTCTGAAAATCCAATAACTTCTTTTGAGGTGCATCATGGATGGTTGGAGGAGATGAGAACAAGAGCACTATATGGCTTCCCTCCATGTTTCCCACATTCATTACCCTAAGCTTAACTTCAAATACTAAATTTCTACAAACATGTTCCAATGCATCGAGCGATTTACATTCAGATGACCAACAAACGTGACCTTCTTCTAGTGGGATTGACACGAACTTCGGGGCTTTAACTAGATGATGAGCATGTGAAGAATAGCTTAGCCCATGTCCAAATGGGTAAACTGTTTCTCCTTTGTAGAACCTGTAGGTGTAGCCAGGGTGACCTGTGGTTAGATCGGGTCTCATGTTCATGTTAGTCATGGCCACCTTCTCAGCAAAAGATTGTGGATACCATGTCATGGGTAGTCTTCCACCTACAAATATATGCAAAACCTCTAAAACTTCGAACAAAAAATTAGGGTTCATGTGAAAGATGACAAATCTTACTTGGATTAAATCGACCGAAAACAATGTCAGCTAAAGCAGCTCCACCAGCTTCACCAGGAAACCCGACCCATAAAATGCTTGTTACATTTGGATTATCCTTTGCAAACTGGATATCCATTCCTCCTCCCGACATTATAACAAGAATCACAGGTCCTCTAGACACGGATGCAACTTGTGAGACAAGAAAGCTTTGTTGACCAGGTAGGGTTATATCGATTCTATCTATAGTTTCAGCCTCTATAGAGAGATCCGAACCCATTACTAGAACAACCGCATCTGCTTCAGCTGCTACTTTCTTGGCCTCTGCGATTCGCACAATCAAGCAGGTCACATTTACACAACCTGGTTCGTATATGGTTTTAACTGATTCTGATAACCCTTGTAGAGGAGTTGTATATTGACATGGAACACCTGGATTCGATCAATACTCTGAACCTTTAGTAACACAACACAAAACCCTATTGAATGTAAATGGTCAATTGATATATTATATACATACCTGCATAGTCGCCGATCATGGTTTCTGTGGCGTTAGCACTGGGTCCGATTACAGCTAGAGACTTGATGGATGCTGGAATGAGTGGCAATGATCCAGGCGTGTTTTTCAGCAACACGATTCCTTGTCTAGCGGCTTCACGAGCTAGCTCCTGGTTAGTCGGGGTGCACACGTCTTTGGGACCTAGACTCCCATAAATTTGCTTACTTGGGTTACCATCGAAAAACCCGAGTCTCATAAGTGTCTCGAAGTTGTTGGAAACAGCTCTATCAACTACTGATTCTTTCACTAATCCAGCTTTTATAGCACTTTCTGTGTGGAGTCTTAGTGAATTGCCACAGTTTAGGTCCACCCCTGTGAAGTTACTCGATACATTTGGTATGTTTTTAATGTGTAATTATTTATGTACGTGTACAAATTTTGTTACCTGCGTTTAAAGCATCTGCCGCGATTTCCTCTGGTGTTTTTTCCCAATGATGTGATGTAAGCATGACGTCTAATGAATCGCAGTCAGAACTTACGTATCTACATAACATTAGATTAACATATTTTTTATGGTTAGGTATGTAAAGTGACTGTTTTCCTTTATAAAAGTAAGTAAAAAAGTAAAAGAAATCAAGACTCGAACATATAGAGACTCGAATAGATATAGACAAATGACCTTCCATGGGGACTTCAACAATCCCACTAGGAGTGTGAGTACTTAGCCCCCAGAAAAATAAGAAATGGAGTTGGAAAATTTGTATTGTTCTTAATTAATTTGTAGTTTGACCCCTCAATTTTTGAGAAGTTAATAAAGAAGCTGTAAATTTCGAAGATAGTCATAAGCCTTGTCTAAGCTTTATAAAGCCCAACAAGGCCTCAACCATCCTATATTTCACAAACAACCGATGTGGGACTTAATGTTGATGATCTTTTATTTCATGTTGCTTTGAAATTCTAATACATCAAGCCTTGACACTTCTGAATTTCTGTTGTCACAATACCTTATAATTTTACATGTTA
The DNA here is from genome assembly GCF_002870075.4 of Lactuca sativa. Classification (NCBI taxonomy): domain Eukaryota; kingdom Viridiplantae; phylum Streptophyta; class Magnoliopsida; order Asterales; family Asteraceae; genus Lactuca; species Lactuca sativa. The sequence goes on along the minus strand of NC_056628.2, from coordinate 139,812,941 downwards.
AAATTAAAAATAATATAATTTAAAAAGAAAATTCAAAAGAATGTTGAATCAAAATTTGGTCTAAAAACGCTGTCGATCACTAGTGAAATTCTGGGCCAGTCCATGAACATGGCCCATTAGATATACATTGTCATATTAGACAAGACATATGTTGAGCCCCTAGGTGAGGTAAACCAAAAGGGCCTTAATGAGAGAGAAATAAAACTATAAAAGATTCGCATTTAAAAGTTACCCATTTAATTTCCATTTTCCCCGAATCACCCCTTTTAAAAGATCAGGATCACCACAGGTTGGCTTCCCGTTAACTGCGTTGTAAGAACACATAACACTTGCAACATTTCCATCCAAGACACAACTTTTAAATGGAGGTTGAAATGTATCCTCCATATCTTGCTTTGTAACCTTAAAGATCAAAACAAACAAAATGGTAAATATTCTTTATATAAAAATATACATATTTAAAACATTATAAATAACAAGGTCTTATTTTTAAAAAAAATAAAATGTACCACAGCATTGAAATGGTACCGATCGGTGCGATTCCAATTATCAACATCATATGCAGTGTAATGCTTACAACAAGCTCCAACTTTGAGTCGTTTTTTATCGCCATCATCTCTTTCTTGTAAACCTTGAACAAAAGCCACTGCGTATTTGCTTGTTAAAGTCGGGTCTTCTCCTGGAGTTTCCTGCCCTCTTCCCCATCTAGGGTCTCGAAAAATGTTTACATTCGGTGACCAAAATGTTAACCCCGCTAAACCCATATTGTACATGGCTCGTGCTTCAGTAGAAACCACCTACTAATCAAAGAATCATAACTAAAATAACAAAAATTTTGACAGTTTCTTTGTAGAATTAGAAAGATCGATCACCTCTCCAATGGTTCTAAACAAAGTTTCATTGAATGAGGCTGCGGTGAGGATGACTTGAGGGAAGCTGGTGGCTCCGGGGACCAGACTAGAGAAGAAGGTTGCGGGTCCGGTTTTAGAAACACCATGCAAAGCCTCGGACCACCACCCGTAGCCTGGTATCCCAAGACGATCAACACTAGTAGCGTTGTTAATCAAGTTTCCTATTTTCTCTTCCAAAGTCAATCTCTTTACAAGATCACTCACCCTCGTTTTTATATCCAATGAAGCATCACAGAACGAAAATTTCTTCAAGGTTGGATCTTTATCGATGTCGCAAGCAAAAAGAGGTGGATTCTGTGCCGCAGCATACATCCACTGTGATGATAAAACAGAAAGAATAAAGACAATGGCGAGAACATGAGGATTCACAGCCATATTGCTACTATTCTGGAGTGGAAGACAGAGAGTGAAGGAATGGCGGGTTTTTTATAGAAAGAATTGTTTGGTAGCCACCCGTGATGGAGTGAGATTAGGGTTCGCGACAGGCTGGTTTTCGTGTGATTCGCTCTCATCTGTTTCTTATATCTATCTTGTTACCTTAATAGATCAATTTGAGTGCGATAATAATGACGATCAGTATTCATAATACTCGGTAAGATCAATCTTTCAGAAAATTAAACGGCTTATTTAGAGTTCTTCGGATATCTAAAATGAATATTATCTATTTAAAGTCGATATGTAGCATGGTCTCTATGTATTGTTTGCAACCTTTTGTCATTGAATACATATATGTCGAGGATCACATGGTTTCTATATCTATTATTTTAAAAGAATATATATAGTAATAAAAATCATTATTCGTTTCCCTCCCAATGGTATTATTGCCTTCAAATACATAAAAAGCTTGTGTTGTCATGCAATTTATCTTTTGCTTTCATGCCATTTTTGTTAAATACAAAATGCATGAGGAAATAATGGCATATATTTCACGTGGTCTTGTTGGTATATGTTAAAGTAACTTAATTATATTATCGTAGGCATATATAATATGAAAGGAGGCCTCTACAGTTTATAAAAAGATTTAAAAAGAGCACACAACTATTATAAACGTTAATAGCCCGTTTCTGAGTTCAACTTAACGAGAGAAAACAAATGAAATGAATGAAAGTGAAAGGAAAGTAAAAGAAATTAGTGTTCCCGAGTTTCATGAAAGGAAGGAATTTAAGGGAAATGAAATAATTACTTTTCCTCCTAACTTTCCTTCCGATTTGGACGGATTTGGAGAGAAAGAACAAAAAGTTTAACTTTACTTTTACTTCTTTCTGACTAGGAAACACGAAAGACAAATTTATTTTTTACTTTCTTTTCTCTCTCTCTTTATTTATTTATTTATTTATTATTATTTTTTTTTGCTAAAACTCGAGAACGAGGCATAAAAGTGGCCAATAAAGTTTTCAAAAGATCTCAAAAAGACTAATATAAAGAAGAAGAGTCGACCAAGGTATATATAAGGTGCTATCTATCTATGTCAAATCAACATGTTTTTGGTACATGTAAAGTGGAAATATATTTCGTCGGGGACACTACAAAAGGAATTTGACAAATTGGTTACATAGAAAGTAAAGTAGGGGACCTTTTAAGCATTTTGTTTGATGGTATATATATAAATCATGTTCAAACCCAGAACCTTCAACATATTAAGACAACTGTGCTAACTGTTACACCTCGATCACTGGTGCAAACTCGGCCATAAACCTGACTGAGAAGTCACTCCACGTCATCGCATCAATAGCTGCATAATCTCCAATAGTATGTCCAACTTCCTCCCACCAATCATGTACTTTGTCCATCAGAAGACAGGAGGCGAGTCGGACATTGTCCCCCTCAGGACACCAGCTAGTACGAAAAGCGTTGACAACATCTGTCAACCATTGGCTGCTTGCAATGGGGTCCTTAGCCCCATGATAGTCTGGAGCTCCACAGGCTCTGTGACATCCCCATTTTCACGGCCAGAAAAGTTCGATTTGTTTATGCTTTATTTTGGAAAACAGAGTATCATTTTAAAGAAAAATGTTGTGGAATTTGTTCCCAGAAAAAACATGATAAATACGTTATCAAAGCATTCCCGAAAAAATGTATTTTATTCATTTTAAAACATTGGGATGTCATTGTCAATACAGAAACATAAGCATAAACATATCTTACATTCATTTACACTAGTGTTTTCAACCCACAATAATATAATTATTATGTTTAAACATCAAACAATTAACTCAATTACCCATCACTATTATCTTTTTTATTCCTAAGTATCTTCCCTATGAATAATATATTCCTCATTATTTATTCCTAAGGAATAGGCAATAAGTCCATCGTTGCCAGGGTTTATTCAACAGGCACTAAGTCCATAGTTGCCAAGGTTCATCCAACGGGCGCTAAGTCCATAGCTGCAAGGGTGATCTTATTTATTGACAATATTATTTTTGGGAGTCCACCCACAATACGTGTCAATGGGTTTTTTTAGTACACCGGGTGAACGTCTCATTCACAACACCTACAGGTTGCGAGCCTGCTAGTGTTCCACCGGACTGTCTAGAATAGTCTGTGGTTGTCATCCATACTCTGCTAGATGACGGGGCCAACGATTGGGTAAAGGCTCCTTACATTTTTCACCTATCACCCTTATCTCATGATCTTTATCACCTTTCACCTCATCATCCAACTCATCTTTCATCTATCCGTCTTTACCTATCATAATTATAAGTATAAAATACATGTACAGTTTAAAACAATTAAAACATGTATATTTTTATTCATCCAACAAAAATATTAAGTACACAAATAATATGCACACATAGCACGCAACTTATATTAAATACTTCATATCTATGTGTAAGATGAAAGTAACAACGCACTCACTTATCAAAGTGATAATTCCAAACTCGGGCAGCGCTTCGCTTCTAATGATTCTATTTTCCTTTGACGAAACCTAGCATTATTATCGCTAAGTCTTAGTCTAATCTTTATTGCGACTAATTATTAGTCTAGATTCATCATTAACTCGAATTCTACTTTCATGATCTATCAAGTAAGGAACAACCAGGTAGGATTATATCGGAGGTAGGGTCCGTTTGGTATACAAAGTATACTGTTTTGGAAATCTTACTTTAAACATCTCACTAAATCACAGCCTAGACATCATCCCCGTAAGTAGATCAATCAGTATAACGACTTAGAATCACTGATAAATCATGTTTATAAGTTCATAATAATGATAATGAAATTAAACATAAGTTATACTTAAAGTAGGGTAACCATAACTCACTTACCGGGGGGTTTAGCTAGGAACCGGGCTCTGCGGGCAGAACTTCCGAGCCGAAAAGCTCTTTTCCTGGGAACTGTCGGGCACTCCGAAGCTTTCTTTTAGCGCTAGGGGAGTTTCCTAGGGCTTTAGGGCAGCCAGTGGGGGTGGGAGGTTTAGAAAGAGTTTAGAGTGAGAAAGAAAGAGTGGAAGGTGTAAGAAATGAAGGCACCTTCGCATGCTATTTATAGGCTGAAATACTGGTCAACTCGTCGAGTTGGTGCCACATGTCACCCTCTGGTGGCAAGGCTTGGGGAGAAAGCAATGGCCCAGATTCAGCCACGTCAACCTCTTCGTAGCAGCACCCTGTCGACTTCTAAACCGCGTAACTTTCATAAACGATCTCGGTTTTGACGTTCTTTATATCCACACGTAGGTGGAGACATAATCTACAACTTTCATTTAGACTCAGTCGACTAATTCTCGACCGGTTTTAAATTTAATGGTATGAGAATATTACACTATTTACGACCGTGTAAAATTCATAACTTCTACATACGGACTCCGTTTTCAACTATCTTTTTATCGTTGAGCTCCAATTAATGATATATTCAATTCTCATTTAGGTTGTGTCAGCTAAAAATTTCTTGATCTAAAATTCGAATTCCGGGCTGTATACTGCTATGCAAAATTTTAGAAAAATGATAACTTCCTCATACGAAGTCAGATTTTGACATTCCTTTTATGCATGCTATCAGTTTAACATATACTACAACTTTCATTTAGGTATCTAAGGGTAAAAAGCAGTTTATAAAAAAATCACTTTTTACGATTCTCGGTGACGTGTCGGTTTTGTTGTAAAACTTCGACGGGTCATAACTTCTTCGTTATAACTCGGATTTCAGCGTTCTTTAGATGTACGGAACCCTTGTGACATATAATATAACTTAGTTAAGATTATTTAATCTAAATCATCTTATATTAAAAAGTCATTTTTGACGCTTATTGTCTCCAAATTGACTAGCCCGAATCTGCGGGCGTTACAAGCTCTAAACTCTCTGAATGTCAACGTGTGCGCCCCCATCATGACCGCCATCTTAGTGCGGAACGCACCCACCTCTCTTTTGGATGTAACATGCAGAATTTCAGGTATGTTATCATATGGTTGAATTCTTGAGGTTTATGGAGTGACTCGACAAGTTGGGAGTCCAACTCGCCGAGTAGGGTCGAGTTGCTGTGTGGGATTTAATGAATGGACTCGACGAGTCTCGTTGAGTTGGTGCTGAGCAGAGAAACCCTAATTTCCTGGGGTTGGGGCCTATATATGGAACTTATGCCCCTATTTACGCCTCATCAGTTACCCTACACCCCTGAGAGCAAACCCTAATTGCTATTTCAGCTAGAGAGTGAGAGAGAAGCTCATATTGTGGTTCTTGTGCATCATCTGAGGAAGAGGATGAGGTTATCAAGTAAGAAGCTGGAGGTGAGGCAGTTGGATCCAGTGATTTCCTGTCCAAGGCTCCTGAGGAAGGTATGAAGTCTTCACCTTTCTTCTTATTTTGGATAGATCTTATATCTATAGAGTTTTAGGGGTTTTGCCATCTTTTGTTTGGGTTTTTGAGTATAAATTATCAAAGAGTCTAGACCTCAGATCTGGACCTTGTAAGGTCCTTAGAGTCTAGTTGTCCCAGTTTATTCATCCATAGGAGGGTTTTGGGGCTTAATCACTCATGAAGGGCATGTATTAGCATTTTTGGAGCAATAACATCATGCATGAACGTAAAGATGGAAGCTTTACGTCACTATTAAGCCTTGAGATGGCAGATCTAGTATTTGGAGTGATAGATCTGCTTTAAATCGTTTAAATAGGCTTTGGGTCTGAATGAACTCTTTGAGTCGGTGAACCGGCTCGACGAGTTGGTTAGGGTTTGTCCAAAAGAAATGAATCGTGCGATGACTCGGCGAGTTGGAGGTCAACTCGACGAGCTGAACTGGACCTTCACGAGACTTCTGAGAATGTGAGTTGACTCGACGAGTCGGGTCAAACATGGATTGTTGACTCGAGTTTGACTTCTGTTGACTATGGGGCTTGGTCAACATGAGTAATGGAGACCACGGAGGGGTAAAATGGTCTTTTACCTGATTCAAGAGTTAGAGAGAGAAAGAATAGCCCTCAATTATTAGGGTTGTGTAAAAGTGTATTAATTAGAGATATTGATCCCTTATGTTAGGCGGAGGCTAGCTCGAGATTCGGGTACGAGGTTATTTACTTGCTGCTTGTTAGGTAAGTCTTCTCACTATACATACCTAGAGTGGTAATCAGAGTTGTGTGACAGAGTATCTTATATGTTATTTGTGTACTATGATATAATGCATTATTTCTATGTGATTTATGTTATGTATTATTCAGATTTTATAGAGTTAGGACCGGAAGGTCCACAGAGTTAGGACCGGAAGGTCCATAGAGTTAGGACCGGAGGGTCCACCAGAGTTGTGGGAATGGAGGGTCCCACTGAGACACATTGACCAGAGGGTCATATAGAATTATAGCCTCGAGTGCCTAATTTGTTGTATGTGGTATTTTAGGGAACTCATTAAGCTTCGTGCTTACTGTGTTATGTGTTATGTGTTATGTGTTTCAGGTTTTTCTCAAGATCACGGGAAGGCACCGGCTTGATTGTACACACCAATGGAAGAGTTATGTCTTTGAGGATCCTAGATTTTTAACTAAATAATTGTGGAGTTGCAAAGTGTAAATCAAATTAATGAGACTTTTATGAAATGTGTTACGAGGATTAAGTGATTTTAAATGAAAATTTTTGTTTTGAAAATTTACGGTGTTACAAGTTGGTATCAAAGCCTTGGTTTGAGGAATTCGGATGCACCTTCGGGTAGTCTGGACTCAAACTGAGGATTTGTGAAAAGTTTTCAAAAAGAAAATATTTTTCTAAAACGAGTAGGAGTTTCTAAGAGAAAAACAATAAGGAGTAATGTGTACAATCAGCCAGAGCCCGAACGATGATTTCCCAAAATACCCATACTTTTGAGTTATTATTGAGATATTTTGCATGTTAGATGATAGGCTATGTACTTCATATTTTAGGACTAGAGTGGCCAGATTTGTGATTCCTTAGCCTAGGAATTGCTGTTATTTGTGATGTGATTTGAGTATGTGCTAAGTAAGAGTATCCATCAGGAATCTTTTAGAGAGAAACCTTGAGTAGAGGAGTAATCTAGGAGAGATACCTAGATGAACATTGGAGGAGCCTATTGAGAGAGTAGTTAGATGCCCATGTGGGGTAGTGTTGCTTGAGTTCGGTGACACCTGTTGAGTGTGAGTAGAGCAAATAGAGTTGAAACATAGAGATGTTTTTACGTGCTGGTGGAGATTATTTGATGCCCGAATGTAGCTTGTTTCATGCTTTGTGGAGCTCTCGATGATGGGAGTCAGCTACCAAGAAAATATGACGATATTCAGGAGGTAGATGGTTGGCATCATATGGATTTTTTCAGCAGCTGGTGGCGGAGGAGTGTGAGAACCTAGAAAAAAACCTAAGGAGTGACCTTAGTCAGATGAGTGCGCTGACAGAGTAAAGCATTTCGCTGGGGGGTGAACTCGCGTAACAGGATTGGTGATCGAGAAAGTTGAGAAGCTACTTGGGAACTTTGGGATGGTCCGTGTAGAATGTATGGGATGTTGGTTGGAAATTCAAAGATGAGAAGTCTGAGAATTCATTATTCCCAGATTGAGAGTCATGACAACTACGGGACGATTGAGATGACTGGTAGTGTGTCAGTATGAAATTTTAGATGACACGGTGGAGAGTCTTCGAGGATTTTATCTGAGATTCGAGATGTTTGGAGTTGCATGGTCTCTATTAGGAAGATCATCGAGTGTATGTGGTACTTTCCAATAGTGAGTGTGATGTGCCTGGTGAAGGAGTCTGTGGAATAGGTTGTTGTTGTACCCAAACTGGTGATGGTTCAAACCCTGAGTGGGGGAGAACCAAATATTTTATTGAGTGAATCAAGAATTTGTTCTAAGGCGGTTAGTGGACCAAATATAGTGATTTGTGGAATGGATGCATGAAACCAAGGTTATTGGGGGTCGAGGCGAGGTGCAAAACGAGATAGTTCATGTTGTACGTGTTCAGTGAAGGATGAGTGTCCCCACGGCAAGTGGCCGTTGGTCGAGGATCCTGTGGCGGCTAGAAATTCCTCGGGGTTCTGATGAAAAATTCAAGGTGTGAGGCTCGTAAGGATAATTTCGGCGATTGAGAATTCCTGGTTCAATGTATGGATTGCTATATGCTCTTTGGGAAGGGTAGGAGGTGATCGGGCAGCCAACTCACGGGTCGGTATGTGTAATCTTGCTTGGGTTTTCAGCAATAGAGGAAAGAGTTTCGGATGATCTTCAACATGTTCTGATTCATTAACGATTCCTCTGTGTTTCAATTGAGAGTTGGGATACTCTGAAGTTGCACGTTATGTGAAATTAGTTATCAGATTATGAGGGAATGCATTAATGTATCTGTGTATGATGCCGTAAGTAGGGGATCAGTGGTTGAGGCAGGACATCGTGATGTCCTGTGATGGTGTGCTGAGGTATCCGAGTATAATGCCCTGAATTTCGAATTATTTTTGAGTCTTGAGTTTGAGACGACAAGTGGTGCATCAAGTATCTATGGTTCCAGTAGGAGCCCTTTGGTCATTGACATCAAGTGGGATTATTTAAGAATATGGATTGCAGCGGGGAGAGGTGTTTTGTTATGACGGTTGTCGTCAGAAATAGTGATGCATAATTTGGATGAGTGTGAGCACCTATCTATGTTGGTCTGCGGAGCATAAGTTAGTGGACGCAATGTGGTGTTGACGTGAGGATGAGATTGTGGGGAAATAAGAGAGGGTGTTGTGATTCTACGGGGATCCGTAGTACTCACTAGTCAGCGAGAGGATGTTGTGATGCTACGGGGATCCGTAGTACTCACTAGTCAGTGAGAGAGTGTTGTGATGCTACGGGAAGCCGTAGTATTCACTAGTCAGCGATAGAGTGTTGTGATATTGTGGGGAGACGTTGTATTCACTAGTCAGCGAGAGAGTGTTGTGATACTATGGGGAGTCGTATTATACACTAGTCAGAGCATGATGCAGAAGAGTTTTAGGCTTGGGTAGCCCTAATATTTGAGTGTTTAGAAGCCTGGTGGTCGGACCAGGGGCGAGACTGGGGTCTCCTCATTGATCGGGAATCGTTGTAGTCTGAGTAAGGTGTGAGTATCACAATCAGAAGAAATTAGATAAGTGATGTACGCAGGGGTTGCGGGTCATGGGTCATGAGTTGAGTGGTTCATTGCGACGAGGGGTTCTAATTATGGGGCGGACCAGACTCTCGGGTTTTAGTTTAGCTCTGGTGGTGCGTTGGGCAGGTGAGATGAGATTCCATATTCAGAGATGGGTCCATGTTGAGGGGTATTGTTTTTCATTTGATGTCTTAGACCTAAGTAGGTCAGTGCTTTGGTACGGGAGGTACCGCGAGACGCATGGAACTAATGAGCAGTACACGATAGAGGTCGGGGGTGAGTTGATCTTCGGTTGGGATTGTAGTACTCGCTTGGGGTAAAGAGAACTTCGTGACTTGTGTGTTACAACGGGCTGAGATAATTGTTATGAGAAGGAAGTCGGCGAGACGTTCTAGGGCATGCTTTGGGTAACCTTTGGAGGTTCAACTGATGGGTCGGGAAATCTAATTCAAGGGCGAAATCTAATTCAAGTGGAGGAGCATTGTAACATCCAGAATTTTAGGTATGTTATCGTATGGTTGAATTCTTGAGGTTTATGGAGTGACTCAACGAGTTGGGAGTCCAACTCGCCGAGTAGGGTCGAGTTGTCGTATGGGATTTAATGAATGGACTCAACGAGTCGGGAGACAGACTTGTCGAGTTGGTGTTGGGCAGAGAAACCCTAATTTCTCGGGGTTGGTGCCTATATAAGTGAACTTATGCCCCCATTTCCGCCTCATCAGTAACCCTACACCCTTGAGAGCAAACCCTAATTGCTATTTGAGTTAAAGAGTGAGAGAGAAGTTCATATTGTGGTTCTTGTGCATCATCAGAGGAAGAGGATGAGGTTATCAAGCAAGGAGCTGGAGGTGAGGCTGTTGGATCCAGTGATTTCCTGTCCAGAGCTCCTGAGGAAGGTATGAAGTCTTCACCTTTCTTCTTATTTTGGATAGATCTCATATCTATGGAGTTTTAGGGCTTTTTGCCATCTTTTGTTTGGGTTTTTGAGTAGATTTTATCAAAGAGTCTAGACCTCAGATCTAGACCTTGTGAGGTCCTTAGAGTCTAGGTGTCCCAGTTTATTCATCTATAGGAGGGTTTTGGGGCTTAATCACTCATGAAGGACATGTATTAACATTTTTGGAGCAATACATCTTGCATGAATGTAAAGATCGAAGCTTTACGTGACTATTGAGCCTTGAGATGACAGATCTAGTGTTTGGATTGATAGATCGTTTTTAAATCGTCTAAATGAGCTTTGGGTCTGAATGTACTCGCCGAGTCGGTGAGCCGACTCAACGAGTTGGTTAGGGTTTGTCCCGAAGAAATGAATTGTGTGATGTCTCGGCGAGTTGGAGGTCAACTCGATGAGCTGAGTTGGACCTTCACGAGACTTCTGAGAATGTGAGTGGACTCAACGAGTTGCATGAGTGCACTCGATGAGTCGGGTCAAACATGGACTGTTGACTCGAGGTTGACTTTTGTTGACTCTGGGGTTTGGTCAACATGAGTAATTGAGACCATGGAGGGGTAAATTGGTCTTTTACCCGATTGAAGAGTTAGAGAGAGAAATAATATCCCTCAATTATTAGGTTCATGTAAAAGAGTATTAATTAGAGATATTCATCCCTTATGTTAGGCGGAGGCTAGCTCGAGATTCGGGTACGAGGTTATTTACTTGCTGCTTGTCAGGTGAGTCTTCTCACTATACATACCTAGAGTGGTAATCAGAGTTGTGTGACAGAGTATCTTATATGTTATTTGTGTACTATGATATGATGCATTATTTCAATGTCATTTATTCTATGTATTATTCAGAGTTTACAGAGTTATGACCGGAAGGTCCATAGAGTTAGGACCGTAGGGTCTACCAGAGTTGTGGGACTGGAGGGTTACACTGAGACACATTGACCAGAGGGTCATACAGAGTTATAGCCTCGAATGGCTAATTTTTCGTATGTGGTATTTTAGGGAACTCATTAAGCTTCGTTCTTACCGTGTTATGTGTTATGTGTTTCAGATTTTTTCTCAGGATCTCGGGAAGGCACCGGCTTGATTGTACACACCAGTGGAAGAGTTATGTTTTTGAGGATCCTGGATTTTTAACTAAATAATTATGGAGTTTCAAAGTGTAAATTAAATTAATGAGATTTTTATGAAACGTGTTACTAGGATTAAGTGATTTTAAATGAAAAATTTTTGTTTTGAAAATTTACGGTGTTACATTGGATTAGGTGTCTAAGCCCATAACTATATTTGGTATGTACTTGACCCAAGAGTAGCATGGTCCTTTTGGGTTGCCTTCACCAAAGCAACTTGACTGGTTGAGTTATGGAGAAAGAGGTTGATTATTATTTATTAATATATTATGTGAATAATATATTAAAATAGAAATCATATTATTTAATTAATATTGGTCAAGAATTAATTTAGAATTAATTTTATGGTCAAAAGAGATTAATTAAATTAAGGGACTTTAATTATATGATAATTGCTAAATGGGTTGAGGATCCCTATAGATAGTGGTAGACAAAATCTTATTGGTGGCCCATACGGATGTCGTCCATGATAAGGATTCTGGAAGGATCTTATGGGCTGCTTAGAGCCTAAGAAACGAGATTAGGTCTTTGACTGAAACCCTAATTCTTCAGTTATATAAGGACCCCCTTGGCATCATATTTTCGGATACATGAAACCCTAGAAGGATCTTATAGCCGATTTTGAGCCTCTTCCTCTCTCTCATATTCTCCAACTTGCTTCTTGGTGTTTGTGATCGATTAGAGGTGTTAAACTTGTGATACAAAAGCTCTCAAAGGTTAAAGATCAAGCTATAATTGAAAGGTAACATCCTAACTTTGTTTTAGTTATGATTTTCGATTCAAAGTATGCTAGATTATGGTTTACAGGCTTTGGATGATTATTGCATGTATAAATAGAGAAAACTAGATCCAAAGCTTTAGGGTTGCATGTGCACCATAGAATTGTTGTTATGCTCAAAACCCATTAGTGGTATCAGAGCCTAGGTTGTTTTTCTATTGTATTTGATGCTATACTTAATTGTTCAAAGCAAAAGGTTTTCGATTTTGCATCTGCCTGATGACCACGACGTGACATGGACTGCCATGACGTGGTAGCGGGTCAGAATGCATTTTCGAGTTTTTGACTTAATTTGATTTGGATAATTACCATATGTTATGTTGCAAATAAAAAAATCCGATTTTTTATTATGGTAATTGATATCCTAATCAAATTAGAAGATACTTGTCAGTTAATAAGATAATTACAAGTTTATATGATAAAATTAATTATTTGTATTTTTTATTTGAATTATCTTGCCATAAAGAAAGATTAGGTCAAATTTTGTGATAAATATTAATTATATGATTATTTAACTATTTTTCAAATTTGATCTAAAAGATATTTTGAAAAGTTTCAAAATTTGCCCTCAAGTTTTGGAATTTAAATTTTAATAAAAAAAGATTTAATTTTGAAAGATTTAAATTCTAAACCCTAGAGTTTTAGAAGTTTAAAATTATACCATTATACTATTATAATATTAAAAGATTAATTATTATATATATGTATAACACGAGTCAGTCTTATCGTTAGTAGACCTCATTCATGAAGTCGATCTATAAGGGGGGTATAAGGAAACTACCTATAAAATGGTGGTTGAATGAGTGTTCACTCTCATCCATCGCTTCCTTGATTGGTGGAGGGTCGTTAGCCGAACGGGTAGGATAGGACAACTAATTCCTCATTAATAAGTATAATGATTATATAAAGTAACTAAATGTTTTATAAAATTCCTAATCTTAGTTACTTTAGGAAAAATGTGAAAATGTATGCTATTCCACGAAATTGCACTTTGCACCATGCCAAGTCGTTAGTGGAGTGTGTGTGGTTAACCGACACACTAATTTGGGACTAGCAAAGGTGGCAAAGGGTATCTCAATGTTTATCATAGATCAATGGAGCGTGTGTGGATAACCGGCACATTGATTAGACATCGAGAGTACCAAGCACATTTGCATGGTTATTCACACCATGTTTGTGATCCTCGGTATCGCAGTCACAAACTTAAAGGGCATAATCGAGATTTAAACATGTCGTTGAAAAGTTCAATGAATCTCAAAAGAATCTAAAATTTCCAATTCATTTAAAACTTAATATCTTTTTTCATTTTTCATGGTGGAAATTGGTAAATTGTCATTTACCTACCTTCAAATTATTTTCAATTAGATTACGACATCCATCTTCTGAATTGTAAATAATTGTGTTGGGTCCTAGCCCTAATTTTTCGTTTGGATATTAAATTGGGGATTCTTATCTAATCTAAACTTTGTCTCTTTTCTTTTTTAGATTTCTACTTCAAACAACAATGCTTCTGGCTCATTCTTACTCATGAACTTGTGTGGGAGGGTGATCTTTGATGGATCCAATTTTAATTCTTGGATTCGCAACATTCGCATGGTCACCCATTACGAGGACAAAGAGTATGTATTCGACAAGGAACTGAAGGAAATTGATCACAACACTACTACTCCCGAGGAAGTTTTTGCGTACGAAACTCATGAGAGAGATGCTACGAAGGTTCATTGCATCATGCTCGCAACAATGACTGCTGAACTTGAAAAGTCCTAGGATGACACTATCCATTCGAGAAGCACGAAGATTTGGTGGAGAGGTACCATCAAAGTGCTAGGCAGGAAAGGTATAAGATCATCGTTGCGATGATCACTACCAAAATGAAGGATGGAGAGTCCATCACGGCCCACTTGCAGAAAATGCAAAGGTTTATGGACCGCTTACTGAAGTTGAATGTCAACTTCGATGAGGAGCTGGCCATAGATATCATTCAACACTCGTTTCCTCCTTGTTATGACCAGTTTCGTATGACCTATAATATGAAAAAGGAGGAGCTCACTCTGAGCAAGCTTCAAGGCCCGCTAAGGACTGCTGAAAGTAGTCTAAAAGGCAAATCTGTTGCACCAACTCCGATTGTTGCTGCCCCTATCTTGGCTATTGGGCAAGGAAAAGGAAAGAAGAGGAAGGCTCCTTCTAAGAGCCACAAAGGAAAGTCCCACGATGAAACCTCTTCTAGTGGAACCAAAGGTGGTCTTGCTGCTCCCTCTTCCAACCCGAAGGATGCAGAGTGCTTCCACTGCCACGACAAAGGGCATTGGAAATGAAGCTGCATGAAGTATTTGCAAGACATCAAGGATGGGAAGATAAACCCACCTTCGCAGGTATTTATACTATTCAATCTAATAACTCATCACATGCTATTTCTTGGGTCCTTGATACAGGATGTGGTTTTCACATTTGTTCTGATTTGCAAGGTCTAAGAAGAAGTAGGCATGTGGAGTATAGGAAGATGAACTTGATCATGGGGAATAGGAAAGTGTCGCTTGTCACCAAGATTGGAGTTTACTCTTTAGTGCTTAGTAGTGGGTTAGGTTTAGAGTTGTATAATTGTTGCTATTCGTCAAAAATGACACGAAACATTATTTCCTTTCATGGTTTGTATAAATAGGAAAACTGGTTCTGGTTTCGAACCGGTCCGGTTCTAAAGCTCATCCCTACCCTAAAGTGATTGGCCAAGCCTGGATTGATTTTATTTGTTCAATTAGTCAGTCGTCTTAAATCGAGAAACAACATATATATATATATATATATATATATATATATATATATATATATATATATAAAGATAATGATTATAATCCATGTCTTATGTCTATACGATATCTTGGAGGAATATATGATCCCTTATCTTAAGGACGCGTTGCTGATAAGATCAGAGTTCGACAGCGGCTTTTGAAAGCTATGATTGCAAATCAGATTCTGAAGTCGTACTTGCAATAATAGTTATTAGACTTACCCAAGTGGGAGACTGTTGGATTATGTGTCTAGGCCCATAACTATTTTTGGTTTGTACTTGATTTGATTATGAGCATGGTCCTTTTGGGTTGCCTTCACTCATGAAACTTGATAGGATGACAAGAGGAGAGATAGTAGAATTTATTATATAAATAATAAATTAGTACTTAAAATGGTTTTATTAATATATTACAAGATTAATATTTTATTTGAAAATCATATTATTAATTAGTAAATAATCAGAAATTAATCAAGTATTAATTTTAAGATTAAAAGAGACTGATTAATAATTGAGGGACTGTTATGCAAATCATTTATAGTTGCATAAATGGGCTGATGGACTCCATAGAGTGGAGTGGACGAAATTTATGTAGCAATAACAAGTTTAATCCTTCTTGATCTTGACTTCTGAAAGCCTAGTGAGCCTAGTGCCCTATGTGTTGCACCTCTAATGGAGTCACAAACACCCAATGCAAGTAGGATGACTTAGGAGAGAAGGATTTCGGCTAGGGTTTCTTTCTTGGATGCTTAGGCCGAAAATCCCTTGTATATGGTCCTATATATAGTTGTGGCTGCTAGGGTTTTTAGGTGGAAACCCTAATACCTAACTTAGTCAACAAGAAGCCCATGAACTCCTTCCTTAGAGCCCATGGACGAAATCTTATGGGCTTCCCCATAAATTTTGTCCACTCCACTCTATGGAGTCAATCAGCTCATTTATGCAACTATCAATGATTTGCATAACAGTCCCTCAATTATTAATCAGTCTCTTTTAATCTTAAAATTAATACTTGGTTAATTTCTAATTAATTACTAATTAATAATATGATTTTCAAATAATATATTAATCTTGTAATATATTAATAAAACCACTTTAAGTAGTAATTTATTATTCATATAATAAATTCTACTATCTCTCCTCTTGTCATCCTATCAAGTTGCATGAGTGAAGGCAACCCAAAAGGACCATGCTCATAATCAAATCAAGTACATACCAAAAATAGTTATGGGCTTTGACACCTAATCCAACAGTCTCCCACTTGGATAAGTCTAATAACTATTATTGCATGTACGACTTCAGAATATGATTAGCAATCGTAGCTTTCAAAAGCCACTATCGAACTCTGATCTTATCAACAACGCATCCTTAAGATAAGGGATCATATATTCCTCCATTCTCAAGATATCGTATAGACATAAGACATGGATTATAATCATTCACTTTATCTATATGTTGTTTCCCAATTTAAGATGACTGACTAATTGAACAAATCAAATTAATCCAGGCTTGGCCAAGCGCTTTAGGGTGTCATCACTAAATCATCAAGGGGCACACAGATATCGCTTTCATCCCACATTGGGTAAAAGGAATGGATAAATGTCAACTCATATGCTTTCACTATTTACTCATCAAATTACACACAATAATACGTTTTATAACATTAGGTTACTAATGTGTTTACATATTATCAATGTGCAACCGACTCATAAACAACGACTCGTATTTTCAAGAATATGAGGTATTATCGTCTCACAATCACTCGTGATAAAATCCATGAAGTGATTCACGTGAACGTAGGTTTAATCTAATACTGAAATCTTATTTCAGGAGCACTCATGAACATTGCACCAGACTTTTGCTATGTCTAAACGTTTTAGACAATCTACAGTCGGATTCATGACAGTCTTACCTTATTACCTACTTCCAAAGTATGATTGACTATGGATGTTTGAATAACCTAGTTATTCGGGTGGTCAAAACATGTGAAATGAAGCACAAGAATAATCGAATCTAATATGTCCTCAAACTCTTGAGTATAAATAAAACACTTATTATTTAGTCACCATATTGATTACACATTATTCATTGTATAATGTTTCAGATACTCAACTTAATAATTGAATTAAAAACAATAGTTATCCCATGCTCGAAGCATGCACACTATGTTTGCATATGGTACTTACTTTGTGAAATAGATCAATTGTACACATTTCCAATGATGCTCATTTCACAATTCCTAATCCTTATCACAAGTGTAAGAATACCAAATTATTTCCACTATTAGAATGTGTTTGATTCTAACATTTTATGCAATTATCCTTTTATAATTTCATAACACCAAAGTCACCAAGACTTTGCCAATGAAATTACAAAGTGCTCTATTGGAGATTGTTACAAAACAACTCCATAGATATGATGTCTCACATTCAAAGTACATTCCTTTGAACATTCTTCTTGCATAAAAGTTTATAATCTACATAGATTCTTAATATCCAACTCCTATTATGGAAACATTTCCATATTTGCCATATGACAACTCATTCTTAATAAAATCCTATCTATTCATAATAATGTCAATATGGTCCATCCATTACTATACTTCCAATTGCCCACAAGTGACCAATCCTTGGCGAACCTTAGATTGTACTTAACAGTTGCTTAACTTACTTTAGTCATATCCGATTCTGGTCCTTTTCCCTCTTAACGCCCTAGGCATTAGGAATAGACAGAACGATCGAATATTACATCATATGTAATCGATCCTATACCTGAAGCATATAGGATATAATACATAATGTATTACATAAAGACATGATACTTTACCAGTCTCCTGCTATAACATTGCCATATAGTATTTCCTTATGTTGAACCTTTTCAACATAACATTCATATATGTCCTTTGAATAAATTTGATTAAAATTTCTTGATCTAATCTTTTAGATTTGAAGTGAAGTATAAGTTCCTCTCCCTTAATTTCAGAAAAAACAACTTTTCAACCTCTGTAACTTTGCGAATTGAAACTTTTCTTTTCAATAATTAATATTGCTAGCTTGCAACACTTAACATAATAAGCATGCTCCCACTAACATGATGATTATATTTTTACCAGCATAACACTTATGCTCCCACTAGCTTTGACATGTATTCAGAAATCATTTGGACTTTCTAGAAATCAATACTTATTGACTTCTTTACCAAAGTTCAGATTTCTAATACGAGATGTTTCGATAACCTTTATCTAAGCTCATACACCTTTTATTAGAAAGCTCATATGTGTGTTTCAGAACTAACAACAATAAGTCTTAAATGTTCAAACTATTTGCCACTTCTCACAATTCGAATTATGAAGAGGGATACCGTAATCATAATCGAATTTGAGAATGAAAATATCACAATTGATATCTCCTTAAAATCTTCTTGGTGAAAGCGTTTCCTCACAATCATTTTCATGAAATGGAGAGAAACCTTATCACTTAGATTTTATGGTGTATGTGTTCCTATCCATATGAATTTGCCATAATCTTAAGATAATGTTTGTGACAAATCCAAACTCATATGGATTGAACTTGTTCAATCTTAATTTATTGCCTCCTAGCAAAACGAGTCCCTACCATTGCTTCCAAGTTGTTCAGCAGCTTACCCTTACAAATCAATGTACTTTCATTGATCAAGGTGCATTTCCTTTATGCATTCAAATGAGAACTCATAGATTTCACATGTATAGTTAACTTAACTAGAATGGCACAGAAAAAAGAATATATCAACATGATTGGTTACAAACCTCAAGTCGTGTGCTAGTGATTATGAATAGGTTCTTTCTTGATTAGTTCTTGAAACTTTTCAAGAACATTAAGACTCCTACTGACCTCTTGACATAGAAGATTCTCTTGTCAAGAAGCATTCCTTGACAAACAAATATTCAAGAGATAGTGCAGGTTCCTATCAAGACAAACACTTTACATAATTGGTCTTAGTTGGTCTTTGTCTTATCCAAGTTATCACAACTTACCAATTTCAAATGCGCAAGAGTAAGAAACATTTTTACTCCATATTTGATGAGTGTTATAAACCTTCTTCAGATCATGTCACTCAAAACACAATCTTGGAGTATAACTCTAAGACTCGATTTTGGAATGAAGTATGACTCATCCTTATGATTTAACCATTTCAACAATTCCAAATTCCTATTCTTAGCCATACAAATGTACTAAGGTGTCCTTAGAGGATCAATTGTGATATGGTTTCATATTCATTAAGATGATCATAAAACACGATAGATAAGTACTCTCCTTTCCTTTCGGATTGGAGAAACTTTTATCTTTCTGCCTAATTGATTCTTCTTATTCGCTCTGATATACATTGAAAATTTTCAAGGTATTAGATTTATACTTAATCATATAAGCATAACTATGTTTACTAGACCTTTAGTAAATCATGACGAATAGTCTCATCGTTCTTTGGGGTGGACCTGACTAGTGCACAATAATGTGTACTAGATTCCCTAGTCCTTCACTTGACTCACATTTATATATGGACAAGGAATTAGTCTTAATTTCCTAAATTCGAAGGTTCTCATACATCATACAATACCAGTTGCATGATTCCAAGTTTCTGTCCAATTAAAACTTGGGTGATGAGAATCATTCCTTGTTTAGTAAATTTTCGACACCACCACAAATAACATAAATAAGAATCACATCCATTTTTAATATTGCTAACAATAGAAATATACAAACATCAATTTTCACAAATGTCATTGCAAGACAAAAAATCAAAATTTTCTTTATTTATAAAAGTGTGGAAACCCTGTCCTTACAACGCAATTACAAATGAAAACTATGTTACTAAATATTCCTAAGCAATCTATCATAACTTCTATGTAGCAGCTCAAAAATCCGATCATCGAACCATGCGATCGAAATTCATCTCTTCGTGATCAGATTCAACATACTTTTCCTTTAAGCTTCCTTTCTTTTCTTCGATCCTACAAAACATCAAAATGCAATCTTATCACATCATGTATTAGAATCTACAAATAGAAACTTAATAGAGTTAGATAGTGGATTTTACCTGAACCAGAGTCATACATCTAGACTCTCCCATCCTTGCGATCCTTTAGGTAGATATGGCAGCTTCGCAACCAATGCCCCTTCTCTTGACAATAGAAACAAACAAACTCTTTTGGAACGACACATGGGACAATCTCATATTCAACCTTTCTCTTTACCATTTGGTCAAACGGTTTGACCTTGGCCAATCCATTTCTATTGGGAAGAGTAAGTTTTACTGGACTTCCAATGTTGCCATTGTCAATGTCCATGGAAGTTTGGGAGGTTGATCAACCAGTCAAATTTGCTTGGCCAGTGTGCCAAATCATTGATGATTTAGCAACAATAAGCAAATAAGTAAGATCAATGAGGGTCACGTCGTGGTCCATCATATAGTAATCTTTAATGAACTCACTATATGAGTCAGGAAGTGATTGAAGAACCAAGTCAATAGCCAGCTTCCTTAAGACATCGACACCCAACATTCCCAGCTTGTCAATGTGTGACTTCATCTCCAAGACGTGTGTACACACAAACCTTCCATCTTCATGTTTGCTAGCCAACAGGGCTTGAGTGGCCTTGAACTTTTTAAGTCTTCGAACATGTAGGTCATGTAGAATTATTGGAGGAGGTTGAGGAAGTGAAGAATGATTTCTCTTTCCATGATCAATCGTGGAACATCATCTTCATGTGGGAAGCTTTTTCCAAAGGATTCGGGAAGACCATACTTGTTAGAATTTGACATCTACAAAAGGGAGAAATTCAAGTTAGTTGATTTAAGTCCTTAATATAACACCCAAATGAAATATTAAGGCTAGGACCCAACATAATAATTTACAATTCGGAAGAGGGATGCCGTAATCCAATTGCAAACTATTTATCAGTAGGTAAATGACGATTTACCAATTCCACCATGAAAAACAAAAAAGAATATTAAGTTTTAAATGAATTGAAACTCCTATATTTTTTTGAGATTCATTGAACTTTTCAATGGCATGTTGAATCTTGATTAGGTCCTTCAAGTTTGTGACTGGGATACCAAGGATCACAAACAAGGTCTGAATAACCATGCAAATTAGCTTGGTACTCTCGAAGACATTTATCACCTAATCAATGTGCCGGTTAACCACACATGCTCCATTAATCTACGATAATCTACGAGCTACCCATTTCCATCCTTCATTGGTCCCATACTAGTGTGTCAGTTAACTACACATGCTCCACTAACAACCAATAAGGTGAAATGTGTAATTTCATGGATTAGCATCACATTCACATTTTTCCTAAAGTAAATAAGATTTGAGAATTTATAAAAGCATTCGGTTACTTCATATTTCATTATACTTATAATGGAAGTTTATGTCCTATCCTACCCGTTCGGCTAATGACCCTCCACTAGTCAAGTGTGTGGTGGGTAAGAGTGGATACCCAATGGCGGTCATTTTACAGGCTGCTTCCTTAAACACCCATTATAGACCAGCTTCGTGAATGAGACCTACTAATGGTAAGACTAAATTTAACTAATACATATATAATATATTTGACTTTTAATTTTATATAGTATAAGGGTGTATTTTACACTTTTAAAATACTAGGTGGTTTAAACTATAAATTAGACTTTTAATTTAATTAAATTTAATCTATATTATTATGGATTTATTAATTCTCTCTTTTAATTAAACACTTAATTAATTTAATAAAATCCATAAGGGTGTAATTTGAACTATTCAAAAGATTAGGGTTTTAGAATTTAATATTTCAAAATTAATACCTTTCAATTATATTTTAAATTCCAAAACTTGAGGACAAATTTTGAAACTTTTCAAAATATTAGGGTTTAACTATTTAAATTTCAAAAACTAAAACTTTTAATTTCAAATTTTAAACTATAAAACTTAAAGGATGTAATTTAAAACTTTTTCAAAATTACTAGGTTAAATATTTGAATCAAAATAATCATATATTATCCATATTTAACGAAATCCACCAATTTTGATATGGATATCTTATACCAATCATAAAAATCAATTTTAGGCAAGAAAAACGAGTTTTGGTAATTATCCTAATAAAAAACTGGCCAAAAAATCGAAAATCCTCGCATCAGATCACTAGACTCGTCGAATCCTCTATGGAACTTGTCGAGTTCATGCAACTCGTCGAGTCCATACATGGCAGTTCACACAACAAAGATTTTGACTTTTTGATCCTTTGGCAGTTCACTTTTGCATCTATTCAATAGAAAAACGACCTAGGCTCTGATACCACTGTTGGGTTATGAGCATAACATCATTCCTATGGTGTATATGAAACCCTAATTACTTTGGATCTAGGTTTTTCTAATTAGTACATACAACTATGAACACCAAAGCAATAACCCTATGACTAGCATACATATATCGAAAATCACATATGATTAGGGTTAGAATCTTTATCTCTTGTTATGTAGCAATAACAAGTTTAATCCTTCTTGATCTTGACTTCTGAAAGTCTAGTGCCCCAAGTGTTGCACCTTTAATGGATTCACAAGTACCCAATGCAAGGAGGATGACTTAGGAGAGAAGGATTTCGGCTAAGGTTTCTTTCTTGGATGCTTAGGCCGAAAACCCTTGTATAGGGTCCTATATATAGCTGTGGTTGCTAGAGTATTCAGCTGGAAACCCTAATACCTAACTTAGTCAACAAGAAGCCCATGAACTCCTTCCTTAGAGCCCATGGACGAAATCTTATGGGCTTCCCAATAAATTTCGTCCACTCCACTCTATGGAGTCAATCAGCTCATTTATGCAACTATCAATGATTTGCATAACAGTCCCTCAATTACTAATCAGTCTCTTTTAATCTTAAAATTAATACTTGATTAATTTCTGATTAATTACTAATTCATAATATGATTTCAAAATAATATTTTAATCTTGTAATATATTAATCAAACCATTTTAAGTACTAATTTATTATTCATATAATAAATTCTACTCTCTCTCTTATTGTCATCCTATCAAGTTGCATGGGTGAAGGCAACCCAAAAGGACCATGCTGATAATCAAATCAAGTACATACCAAAAATAGTTATGGATTTAGACACCTAATCCAACAATTGGTTCTGTTAACTCTTTCTTGAATGGTACTTTCTATTTTTAAGCATTACCTTGTAATGGTATGTATGAAATTGTGATGGGTGTAGACAACTTAGGAAATAATGTGTTGCATACCGATTCGTCCAATGGTTTGGACAAAGCATGTTTGTGGCATTGTCTTCTTGGACATGTCAACAAGACGCACATAGCCCAACTCCAAAAGAATGGAGTGTTGGAGTTATTCGACCTTAGGGACGATGACACGTGCGAGTCTTGTTTACTTGGAAAGATGACCAAGTCACCCTTCACTAGTACTTGTGAAAGGGGTGAGGGTTTATTGGATCTCATACATACGGATGTATGTAGGCCCTTTAGATCCATCGTAAGAGATGCCAACAGCTTCTATGTGACTTTCACCAATGATTATAGCAAATATGGGTATATCTACTTAATCAAGCATAAGTTAGAAACCTTTGAAAAGTTCAAAGAGTTTAAGAAGGAAGTGGAGAATCAGCTGAGTATGAAGATAAAGATGCTTTGATCTGACCGAGGTGGTGAGTATCTTAGTATCGAGTTCCACGACTATCTCAAGGAATGTGGAATTGTTTCACAACTAACGCCACTAAGGACACTGCTATTGAATGGTGTGGCTGAGAGGTGCAATCGAACCTTGTTGGACATGGTTCGTTCCATGACGAGTCGAGCTTCGTTACCTATCTCATTCTGGGGGTATGCCTGATAGACTACCGCCCATATCCTTAATCTAGTCCCAACTTAGAAGGTTGACAAAACACCTCATAATATGTGGACAAGGAAGGTTCCCTTGTTAGCACATATCAAGGTTTGGGATTGTTAGGCTTTCATAAGACGAGAGACTCACTACAAACTTGAACCTCGTAGTAAGCGTTGTATTTTCATCGGCTATCCACAAAAGTCCTTTGGATATCTCTTATAGACCGAGTGACAATGTTGTCTTCGTTGCAAGGAGAGGGGTTTTCTGAGAGAGAACTCATATGCCAAGAGGATAGTGGGAGGCAAATTGATCTTGAAGAGCTTCAAGAATCAAACGATGAAGGAACCTCTAACACTGGCGCTCAACCCAAGGAGGAAACTCCTGTTGAACCGATTGACAAGTCCTTACCTCTCAGACGTTCCAGTAGAGTTAGTGTTCTACCCGTATATATGGTTTCCATATAATTTCTGAGGGTGATACGTTTATCAGTGATAGTACACTAATAAATTTGGATGAATCTATCAACTGTAAGGAAGCCATGGCAGGACCAAAGTCTGTAAAATGGAAAGAGGCTATGGACAGCGAGATTCAGTCCATATATGACAATAAAGTTTGGAACTTGATTGACAATGTACCAGGTCGTAAGACGGTCGGGTGCAAGTGGATCTTCAAGAAGAAGACCAACATGGATGGGAAAGTACACACATATAAGACGTGATTGGTTGCGAAGGGCTTTACTCAAACTCCCTGAGTTGACTATGATGAGACCTTCTCACCAGTAGCGAAGATTAAATCTATAAGGGTTATGCTATCCATAGTTTCATTTCATGATTATGAAATATGGCAGATGGATGTCAAAACCGCTTTCCATAATGGGAAGTTGTCTGAATATGTTTACATGTGTCAGCCAGAGGGTTTTGTCGATGCAAAGTACCCTAATAGAGAATGTAAGCTTGAGAAATCCATCTATGGATTGAAGCAAGCATCTCGCAAATGGAATCTTTGTTTCGATGAGAAAGTCAAAGAGTTTGGTTTTTTCAAGAAACAAGGATGAGTCCTATGTAAAAGTCAAAGCCAGTGGGAGTATAGTTAGCTTTCTCGTTTTGTATATGGATGACATACTAATCATAGGAAACAATGTCCAAACTTTTTAGGAGGTTAAGTCCTAGCTTGGGAAGTGCTTCACTATGAAGGACCTCGGAGAAGCTGCTTATATTCTAGGGATAAGGATATTGAGAAATAGGAGTAAGAGACTAATAGGACTTAGTCAAAGTACTTACTTTGATAAAGTGTTGAAACGTTTCAGCATGGAGAATTCCAAGAAAAGGGAGTTACCAATCCAAAGCAATACCAAGTTGAGTAAGACTCAAAGCTCGAGTACCGAAGCTGAGATAGCAGAAATGAGTCGAGTACCTTATGCTTCCACTGTTGGCTCGGTCATGTATGCTATGACGTGTACTCTCCCTGATGTGGCCTTCGCTTTGAGTATGGTCAGTAGATATTAAGGGAACCCTGGTAGAGCTCATTGGATTACGGTGAAGAACATTCTTAAGTACCTGCGGAGGACTAAGGACTGGATTCTTATCCTCAGTGGGAGTGATGACTTAAGAGTGTGAGGGTATAGTGATGCC
The DNA here is from genome assembly GCF_002870075.4 of Lactuca sativa. Classification (NCBI taxonomy): domain Eukaryota; kingdom Viridiplantae; phylum Streptophyta; class Magnoliopsida; order Asterales; family Asteraceae; genus Lactuca; species Lactuca sativa. The sequence goes on along the minus strand of NC_056628.2, from coordinate 139,787,362 downwards.
AGTTTTTAGACTGACCAAGATAATTTCCGCTCTCAGTCGGACTGTGTCTTTACTCTGAATGGAGGAGCAATGACTTGGAAAAGTTCTAAGCAGGAGATCGTATCTGATTCAACGTGTGAATCGGAGTACATAGCAACAAGCAAAGCATCGAAGGAGGCAATATGACTAAAGAACTTCATGGGAGACCTTGGAGTTGTACCGGCCATAAAGGAGCCTGTGGAATTTTTTTATGACAACGAGGGTGCGGTCGCCTTAACCAAGGTACCGAGGATCATGGTAGATCCAGGCACATCGACAAAAAATATCACTTTATTAGACATCAGGTAGAAGAGGGACTCCTCGTAGTGAAGATGGTATCGTCAGAGGAGAACCCAACAGATCCCCTTACGAAGGAACTGAGTAGGGTTAAGCACTTACTGCATGCTAGGAGCATCGGACTGAAGGATGATATTAGTTTTACTGATTAGATAGCTTGTAGAAACTTGTAATAGATAAAATGTAAGTGACATTTGATGATTAAATAAAGGTGTTTTATTTATAAGTAAAGTTACAGTCTTACGTTAGTTGTTTACTATTGTTTCACTTTGCATGTTTTGACTTCCTAAATAATAAGATTATTTAAAATTTCCACATTCGAACATACATTGGAAGTAAGTATGAAAGAAGACCGACATTAATTGGCTTGTAGATTGTCTAAGCGTTTAGACATAACTAAGGTTTGCTTCAACGTTCATGAGTGCTCCTGAAATAAGATTTATGTATTGGATTAAACCCGTGCTCACATGAATCACTTCATGGAATTTAATCACAAGTGATTGTGAGACAATAATATCATATAGTCTTTAAACCTATAAATATAAGTTGTTGTTTATGAGTTGGTTGTGTATTGATATTGTGTAAACGCATCAGTAACTTAATGTTATAAAACGTATTGTTGTGTATGATTTGATGAGTAAATAGTACAAGCGTATAAGTCGAAGTTTATCTTTTCCTTTTATCCTAAGAGGTTAAAAGCGATATCTTAGGCCCCTCGATGATTTGGTTTGACTTATGTGTCGGGCCTGGTCAGGACTAAATTGATGTGTTTAATTAAGTTCTATGTCAGAAAAATAAAAAATTGGGAAACAAACTGTTGGACAGTAAGTATGACTACGTTCCATGTATTTGTCCGCATGATATCTTGAGAACAGAGGACTATACGATCCCTTATCTAAAGGAGGTGTCAGAGTTCGACAACGACTTTTGAGAGCTATGATTGCTAATCGGATTTCGATGTCGTACTTGCATTTATAGTTATTAGAATTATTCAAGTGGGAGACTGTTGGATTAGGTGTCTAAGCCCATAACTATATTTGGTATGTACATGACCTGATAGTAGCATGGTCCTTTTGGGTTACCTTCAACAAAGTAAGTTGACTGGATGAATTATGGAGAAAGAGGTTGATTATGATTTATTAATATATTATGTGAATAATATATTAAAAGAGAAATCATATTATTTAGTTAATATTGGTCAATAATTAATTTAGTGGTCAAAAGAGATTAATTAAATTAAGGGACCGATATTGTAATTATATGATAATTGCTAAATGGGCTGAGGATCCCTATGGATATGGGTGGGCGAAATCTTATGGGTAGCCCATAAGGATTTTGTCCATGATAAGGATTATGGAAGGATCTTATGGATTGCTTAGAGCCTAAGAAACCGGATTAGGTCTTTGACTGAAACCCTAATTCTTCAGCTATATAAGGACCCCCTTGGCGTCATAGTTTCAGCTACATGAAACCCTAGAAGGATCTTAGAGCCGATTTTGAGCCTCCTCCTCTATCTCTCTCTCTCTCTCTCTCACATTCTCCAACTTGCTTCTTGGTGTTTGTAATCGATTAGAGGTATTACACTTGTGATACTAAAGCTCTCAATTGTTAAAGATCAAGCTACAATTGAAAGGTAACATACTAACTTTGTTTTAGTTATGATTTTCGATTCAAAGTATGCTAGATTAAGGTTTACAAGCTTTGGATGATTATTTCATGTACAAATAGAAAAAACTAGATCCAAAGCTTTAGGGTTTGCATGTGCACAATAGGATTGTTGTTATGCTCAAAACCCATCACTCTCGTCCAAAATCTCCAAAATGCCCTCCTTGACCGTACCAAAGATCACAGGAGTCTAGTCCATAATACTACGTGTAATATCCGCTGAAATAAACTCTCTCATCTGCTTATCGAGCTGCTCGGCTCCAGAGCCCGAGCTTGATCCCTCATCGGTACCTGAACCGTCAACTAGTCTAGTTTGTAGTGTCACCATACTGCAACATAACATAACAACCGTAAGAATACTCATCACTATCGAGGGATCACACACGCATTACAAGTTTCCTGGTTTTTATCTCAACCCTTCTTGACTCGAGTACGGATACTTTGCTTTCAGTAGTACGAGCCCATACTACCTTCCACATCTATCCGTACTTTCCTCAAGGATTGCCTCGACTCCACCAAGTCCCTTTTCACTACTATTGATCCTAACACTAATCTCATCCTAGGCTTGCCCTAGGGAAATCTCCGCCCCACCCAATCCTCAGCTACTGAAGGATTCCCCATCAATGTTAACTTGCTACCTCATGAATATAGCCACATGCAACAAAGATCAGATAATCCTTCGAGTAAAAAGACTCATCCCTATAACGGTTGGACTCATACAAGAGCTGCGCAATATGGTCAACTCTATCACTTTGAGATTATCCGGCTTGTGCCCCATGTGACTTAGCATATTCACTTAGTAACTAACCCACATCGCCAGGAGTCCCACAAAGCACAAAGCAAGGAGCGTTCATACATTGGAAAATCTAACCAACATAATACAATCAAACCATTCTTTCCTCTAATTAGGAATATGTACTAGCATGAAATTCAAAGACTTATACAATCAGGCATAATTTAAATAGGCTACCCTACCACTGGCTGATCAATTCTAGCATGCAAATCTACAAGCTCATATAAGTATACAAAGGCATCTGTCCTAGATCCTTATCTCTAATCTAGCATACAATTCTCATAAACATATCATAACATAACTTGTATGGGTAATTTGGGAGTACTTGAGCTCAACTGATTGCATGCACCACACCCTTTTCTCTTTTCAAAATTCTTTTCTCTTTTCAAATTTCTTTTTTTTTATAAAAAATGATTTTCTTCTGAAAATTTTCATATCAAATCCTTAGTTTGAGTTCAGACACACCCGAGAGTGTGCCCGAATCCCTCAAACCAAGGCTCTGTTACCAACTTGAAACATTCAAAAAATACGATCCAAAAATTTCATTTTAAATCATTAATAAAACCATAAATATCATTCATCATATAAAAATCATAAGTCGTGAATCTCAAAAATACCATAACATGTGTCAAATATATCAGAGTATAAACTGTTGGAATAGTGTCTAAGCCTGTAACTATATTTGGTATGTACTTGACCTGATTGTGCATGGTCCTTTTGGGTTGCCTTCACCAAAGCAACTTGACAAGGTAATTTAAGGAGAAAGAGAGAATATTATGGTTTATTAATATATTATAAGAATAATATATTAAAGGAGAAATCATACTTATTTAATTAGTATTGGTCATAAATTAATTAGGAATTAATTTGGTGACTAAAAGTGATTAATTAAATAAAGGGGCATAAACTGTCAAATGTATGATAGTTAAGTTTTGGGCTAAGAAAACCTTATGGACTTAAGGGGGAACGAAATTATGATGGGGATCCATCATATTTTCTTCCAAGGCCTTATTCCAGAAGGTTCCTTGGGCTGCTTGGTGGTTAAGTTGTCCATTAGGGTTTAGACTGAAACCCTACTAGCCTGCAAGTATAAATAAGACCTATAGGCTATGCATATCGGCTACACATGCTTCTAAGAGAACCCTAGGGTCGATTTCAGCACTTCTCATCCTCTCTCATATTTCCTTCTTGCTTGTGGGGTTTGTGAACCATTAGAGGAGTTACAGTTGTGACTCTAAGCTCAAGATCAAGAAGATTACAAGGATTTCAAGCTACTTGAAAGAGGTAAAACACTTAGATCTGTTTTCTTTATGATAATTTCGAATTATATATGATAGATCTAGGTTTGTAAGTCTTGGATTCAAAGCATGTACAATAGAGAAACCTAGATCCAAGCATTAGGGTTTGTATGAAAACATAGGATTGTTCTTATGCATAAAACACATCATAAACATCCCGGGCTGAACAAATGGTGTGTGCACTGCAGTCATCCTGAGCTCTTCCCATTGCTACTGGAAGTACCTGAAACCAAAATTGAAAACTGTAAGCACGAAGCTTAGTGAGTCTCCCCAAGCTACCACATACCATACACATAATCACATAATCATATAGACTGGGCTCCCGCCCCTTCCTCGGGTCTCGCCCGACATCAGACAGTGTCCGACATCAGGCCCCGCCTGGCATCGAGCACCGCTCGATATATAGATTTGTTTCTTTCCAAGCCCCGCCTGTCTCTGGGCCCCGTCCTCTATACACATACAGACAATAACATAATTGTGCTATCACATAAAGAATCAGACAAAGAACTATTTATTCTCGTCTTAAGGCCTCGCCTATCATGGGCCCCGCCCCTACTCTGCTAATAATGAGATATGGAACTCCGTCCACACTTAGCTAGTGATGAGATACGGGACCTCGCCCACACTAACCTCCCTACCAGGCACATACAAGTATCACAAAGACAACAAGTATAAATAAACACACATTCCTTGATCGGGTACCACCCGACATCGAACCTTAGTTCGGAAACATACATGTAAACATTCCTCGGGCCCCGCCCGACATCGTACTGAAATCCCGAAGCATACAAACATTCCTTGGGCTTTCCCCGGCATCGGAACTTAGTCCAGAACATACTAACATACATAAACGGACCGACATTGGTGCCTTCGACCCGTTCCTATAGGAGAAAACTCACCTCTCAAAGCTGAATGCAGAATCTCACGATGAGGAATCTCTAACAACTGCTCTGACGACTCCCCGAGCTGTCATTACCAACATAATACTTAGTCAAAATCCAATAATCCCTTAGATATCATTCCATACCCAAAACCCCTTCACGGTCAACCTTGGTCAAAGTCAAAGTCAACACCCCGGTCAAAGTCAACATTCTGGTCAAAGTCAATGTTCTGGGTTGACTCAACTCATCGAGTTCTATAAATCAGGAACCCTGAAATCATAATCCAACTATTCGAGTCATCCCCTTAACTCGCCGAGCTCCCTTGCTACTCGTAGTCGTGGTAAAGCAAGTCAACTTGTTGAGTCCCTCCTCAGACTCGTCGAGTTCTACCTGGTACAAAATCGGGACAAATCGTTCTAACTCGTCGAGTTCCTCTATGGACTCAACGAGTTCCTTAGTCAGTTTGGGCCATCTTAATGGATTAAGCCCCTACTCTTCAGATCTGAGCTCCATACTTCACATATATAATGAAAATATCCTTTTGAGGGTAAAGTTTCCAACATTACCCGTTAATACCCTTACTTAATGGGTTTAGCTCAAACCCTAACTCTTTAGGACCTAGATCTTGGTTCACAAGCCATCACCCACCAAGCTAAAGCATACAAACTAAGATTTGGATCCTAGACACTACATAAACACGTAAATCTTCCACCTTTCTCTCCATGCATGGCCCTTTAAGCTTAAAAGGCCAAAATGTCACTCTGTATCTTGCATGGGGTTTCAATGGCCATAAAGTTTGCACCTTTATGCCATGAAACCCCTCAATGGTTCCAGATCTGATGGTGTACTAACTTGAGACGTCCATATACCAAAGATCAAGCTTCTTGGACCAAAAACCCAATAAAATGATAATAAAGAGATCTAAGAAGCTACTAAGCAAGTTTGAGACTTAATTACCAGAAAGTGATGAGAATGAAATGGAGTCTCTGGATCTACTAGCTTCTTCTTGAATCCCCAAGCTTCTCCTTCCTTCACAAGCTTCAAAACACACCAAGTTTCTCTAAAGGATGGCTCACAACACTCAAACTAGCATTAGGGTTTCTGGACTCAGGGTTTGGATAATGGAAGCTAGAAACCCTAGAGTTTAGGATATATAAATAGGGTGTAAAATCCCGGATTTAGGGTTTCCCAAACCCAGTATAACTCGTCGAGTTGGTCTTCCAAAAACACGCGTGACAACATTCCTACACGTGGACTGGGAATTACTGGGGATTGTGCCACCTGCGCCGACCATATCATTCGGGCTATGACCATAACTCTGATACCACTTGTTAGGATCACTACTAGCCCAACCATGTTCAACATAGAAGGACAATGAGGTTGCTTTTTCTAAAATCAATTTGTGATAAAGGGGATTACCCATTGCCTTATATGCTAGCATATAGTTTCTCTTTTTACCAATGTGGGATTGGGTTTACATCCCAACATGTATTAAGCACCGAAAACCAAGTGTAAATACCAAGTGTAAATATATGGGGAATGGAAAAAACAACCACTAATGTGGTAGATCCAATCCTATTAATTGGTGATTTTTTTAATTTATTCTTGATTTGAGTATTTTTAAAATGTTTTAACACAATAAAAACCCGAAATATATGTTAGCTTTGAATACAATACTAAAAAAAATATGTCTTCCAAGCGAACACACAACAAATCTGAAACGCATATTTCAGTCAAGAATACAACGAATCGGGCCAGAACACAAAAAACTCTCCTGCAACGGTGTCTGTGATGTTTATTTTTAGCTCTAATAGAGAAAAACCAAAACTTATTAATAGTAAATTATGATATAAGACCATTATACATTATCATTTTAACAACTAGACGAATCGAAACATATTCGACGTAGGGGTTAACATAAACTTCTTAAAGACAAAATTGCAAAAATGGTCCCTGTGGTATGCATTTTTTGGGGTTTTAGTCCAAACCATGACTTTTTTGGATTGGTGGTTCTTTTGAGGTAGTTTCGTTGCATTTTTGGTCCCTCGGTAAATTGAAATGACTGTAATTCCCTTGGGTAATTATTTTCTATTTCTAAATTCATTTTTTTAATTTTTTAATAATTATTTATTCATTTTAATAATTAAAAAAAATGAAAAGGCTCTCTCTCTTCTCTCTCTCTCTCTCTCTCTCTTCTCTCTCTCTCTCTCTTTCTCTCTCTTTCCCACTTTGTTGCTTTTCATCAGAACTCACGTCGGATAAAAAATTACATACAAAACCCAAGTAGAAGATAGTGAATTCAAATTCATTTATGACTTGGAAGTTCTCTCCCTCTCTGTTTCTCGCTCCCTGTATCTCACCCTACGAAGGATTTTATGGGCTTCGAATCGGTGAGTTTCAGAAGGCGATCGAAGATCGTGAAGGCAATCGAACCTCCACAGAGTCCGATCAAAACCCTCCTCCCCTAACCCCTCTAATCTTTTCTCATCTCGAGTCAATGATTTGATGGGTCTAATGGATGCTTATGGTGGAGGTGGTGGATTTGTATCTTTGTTGCAAGTTTTCTGGTCTAGAAATGGTAAAGAAGACTAGGTGGGGAAAAAGATGGAGTGGGGTTGTTTGAGGACCAGATTGAGCTCAATTCATACAGGGATAACACATGTAAAGATTGATGGTGACGATCTCTAACAAATCTTACATTGTAGAAAGAAAAACAAGCACTATTATTATCTTCTTTCTCATGTGAAGATTGTTCTTGCTGCATTTTCTTGTACTCTTAAACCATTCATAGCTATAAAGTTAAAAGAATGGGGAATTGAATGATGTAAGATTTCTTAGGTTAGGTTTTGACTGGTATAGATGGCTTCAAATCGTCCATTTTAGGTGAAGGGTATTGACGAAGATTTCTTTGATAAATTGGTCGATGATTACGATGATGGTTATAAGGTCACTCCATTATCCTCAGAAATGACCAAATTAGCTGATGGGAACGATTATGATGATGCTAAATCTTTTGCTAATTTAGGTATTATTGATGTTGGCACTAGACTCGAAGATTTGGGGAAAGTATGTGTTGAGGTGCTTTGAGAAGCACAAACAAGCAGGAGGTGTAAATACCCCTAAATTAATATGTCATCGAATCCCTCTCAGGTCCCCAAACCGAAGATTATCATACAAGTATCTGGTAATGACTTGGTGGATTCTAAGGACTCCTATAAGGGGTAAACATCTTTCTTTGAAATCTAAAAAAGAGGAAAGAAATAATGGTGTTAATAAGGAGTATGGTGGGTTGCTCCAGAAATGAAAATAAGTGTTTGTTCTTGAGTTCTTGAAAACTCAGAAATATTGGGTCGATAGTATGGAGAGAGAAAGAGAGAGAGAGAGAGAGAGAGAGAGAGAGAGAGACCACTTATTTTTTATTTTTTTAAATAAATAAATGAATATAAGATTTCAGAAAAATAAAAAATAAATACTCCAAGAGCATTACAGTCATTTCAATTTACCGAGGGACCAAAAACGTAACGAAACTACCTCAAAAAGACCACCAATTCAAAAAAATCATTGTTTGGACTAAAACCCCAAAAAATACATACCACATGGACCATTTTTACAATTTTGTCCTTCTTAAAAAAATCGATATTAATGAAAACATTAAATAAATGGGATATTATCTTTATATCATGTCTTATCAATTGACCATAATATAATAAATCTACTTTATTGCATGTGAGATTTCATATTGAATATACGTCAATATTGTTTACGTTGGAATATCGTGTTGCAGAAAAATTGGTAATTTTATTTTTATTAATCACTTTTTTTAGTTGTTAGTTTAATAATAACCCTATTATTATACATTAATTAAAAATTTGTTATGATTAATATTGTTTTGTAGTTTTTGACTTTTAGTTACCACTAACTTTTTTATTTTGGAGTTTTGCCCTCTTTAATGTTTAATATTTTTTATTTTAGTTTTAGTTTTAATGTTTTTATTATATTATATTTAGAATTAAACTTATTTTTTAATCTGACTTATGTGAATATAGTTTAATTTAAAATAAATATAATTAAATAACTAATAAGAGAGTTGTTTACTCGGTTTAGCAAGTGAACAAAAACACAAAATCACTCCGTAACGCTATGACCCGCAAGTCAAGAGAGTGGACAATTGGACACGGAAGTAAATGCATCATTGACCAATTTTTTAATGGGTTTCCATTTGTACCCCTACCCGCTTCACTCTCTCATACAAGGTTATACTTAATAAAATTCATATTTTTGATAAACTAAAATAAAATGACAAATTAAGACAATTGTCTCAAATTAGTTAAGATTTTTTTTGTTCATTATTGGGATAATGACTTGAAAGGGTAACGAACTTTTGACTTTTGTCACATTTAGTCACTAAACTTTTTTTCGTTATCTATTTACCATTGAACTATTGAAACTGTTCACATTTTACCCTTATGACCGGCTGTTGCCGGTCATAAGGGTAAAATGTGAACAGTTTCAATAGTTCAATGGCAAATAGATAACGAAAAAAAGTTTAGTGACTAAATATGAACAAAATCGAAAGTTCGTTTCCCTCTAAAAAGTTCAATGACTAAATGTGAACAAACCTCCTCTTGTATTATGTTTTAGCAAATTATTTATTTTTGTTAAATTGTAACAACATTTGTTGATGAAGAAATCTATGAAAAAAAAAAAACCCAAACAGAACCCTGAAAATATATTTAAAAAAAAACAAAAAACCAAAACCAAAATAAAAAACCAATGGTTTGACATTTTCCAAAATAAAAAATCAAAATTTCCAATCTGATTTTGGTTTTACAAAAAAACGAACCATTCTCACTGATGTGAATTATGACCATTGGTTTGGCATGCGAAATTTGTGACATTCCATGAATATGTAGTTACAACATCGTTTGAACTCGTAATTCATAGTAAGGGGTTAGAGTATCATCGCATGAATACGTAGTTACAACATCGTTTGAACTCGTAATTCATCACCTACAGGTTATGGGTCTGCTGGTGTTTCCATTGGGTTGTCTAGAATAGTCCGTGGTTGCCATCTATACTCTGGTAGATGACTACATCGCCACATTGCTGGTTAAGGTTATGGTATCTCCTTTCATCCTACATTACATATTCATCGTCATCTATTTACCTAATTATCACCACATTTCTATCATCACCTATCTCTCATCATTTTATTTCATCACACACCAACTATTTCATCTATCCATGTTTCATCCGCAATATATTTGTAGATATAAAATAAATATACTATTTAAATCTTTTAAAACATGTATAAAATCGTTCATCCAGCATAGACAGCAAGTATTCAAATAATATGCCCACATAGCACGTAATTTATATAAAATACTTCATATTATGTGTAAGATGAAAGTAACTATATATACCATAAAAATCCCATAAATGCTTCCTAACTTCGAACCCCAAGGTTTACTCTACTAAAGCTTCATATTCTCGGCTCTCTGAACCTAGAAGGGTCCAAATCTATCACACCAAAAAGCTCAAGATAGCTCTTCCTCTCACTCTACACACTCAAGCTCGCTAGGGTTCTCACTTATGGGAATGGTAGTCGCAATTGAAGGCCATAAGTGCCTTTAAATATGGCTCGGGCCCAAAGATTTAGGGTTTCTGCCAACAGCGCGAACTCGTCGAGTCGCCTCACCGACTTGTCGAGTCCATTCATTAATCCGAGTCATCAGTCGCGACCTTACTCGACGAGTTGAGGCGTCAACTCGTCAAGTCTCTCTTCTTAAGTCAAAAGAAAAATACTTAAATGATGATACCTGGAAATCTGGATGTTACATTTTGTTTTTTTATTTCATAGATTTCTTCATCAACAAATGTTGCTATAATTAAACAAAAATAAATAATTTTGCTAAAACATAATACAATAGGAAGTTTGTTCACATTTAGTCATTGAACTTTTTAGAGGGAAACGAACTTTCGATTTTGTTCACATTTAGTCACTAAACTTTTTTTCATTATCTATTTGCCACTAAACTATTGAAACTGTTCACATTTTACCCTTATGACCGGCAACAGCCGGTCATAAGGGTAAAATGTGAATAGTTTCAATAGTTTAGTGGCAAATAGATAACAAAAAAAAGTTTAGTAACTAAATGTGACAAAAGTCGAAAGTTCGTTACCCTTTCAAGTCATTATCCCTTCATTATTTGTTATTAAACACTTTTTTTATTTGATTAATTTATTATGATAAATTAAAACAGATTGATAGTTAAGTTAAGTCATTTTTTTAATTGTTCATAGTAGATAATGATATAAATGATTGAATCACATCATGTTCAAATATATGTTTTATACCATTGATATGCTTCACATACTATTATTATTATTATTATTAGGAGTATTTCAACAGCGACAAAAAAATATTGTTAATGACTATTTTTCAAAAGTACTTTTGAAGTTCAAAGGAAGTTCGTAACTTTGGTCTATTTCAAAAATAATAAAACTTATTGTCAATGATTTTTTTTTTTGAAAAGGTGTTTGGTTTATAATTTCAAATTTTTGCAAAGACTGAGTTAATAACTTGATAAGGTAACTACTTATGTTTTGGTCACTCTTTTATAGATGATTACGGTTTAAATTACTTCAACTATTTAAACAAAAACATCATTTTGAAAGTTCATAATAGGTTTAGTAAGTTACGGCGATTTTGTATACAGACATTTGAACGTTTTGAGTTTTTCTTTTGACAAAACTGTAAGATTGGTCCCTGTGGTATTCAAAAACTTTAGATAGGGTTCAAAAAGTTTCCAACTTGCACCGAACGTCCAAAATCAAGGTTTTTCTGGGTTTTTGGTCCTTGATGCACTTGAAAAGTCAATTTTACCCTTTTCATTTCTTTTTTCTATTTTATTTATTTATTTTGGTATTTAAATAATTAAAAATCAAAAATAAAATCTCTTTATCTCTCTCACACACACACAAATATTAATATGAATCTCAAGAACACTCGTTTTTTCCTGAGTTCAAGAACAAGAGCATCACATTCACGAACCCATAAATCATTTCTTCCAGATCTGATGAATGCCCTTCACCACCACTTGAATCGATTTCTGCTATGAAATCCAAACCTAAACTTGATCTGAAGCGATTTCTTATCTGAAACTGCTGCGCAAACTTGATCTTAAACACCAGATGAAGATATCAGGTACTGATTTGTGTGTACGTGTGGGTTTTTAAAATATTCCCTAGATGATTAGACAACCATCGAGATGATCAGAGGGGGTATGGGAAAGGAGAAATAGAGGTGGCGACAGATAAGGATTCGAGAGCAAAACCAACGCCCTGAATCACCCATTTCTGCCTCTGTTGGTAGTGAATGTATACCCCTCTGTCAATCTCTTTCCACAGCCAAATTCAACAACAAATGAATTATCGATAGGTCTTCCGCTCATGTCCCTATAACTGATTTTGGGGTGAATCAGATTTTAGAACCTCTAATTGTGAAAAAACGTGAGATTGCTTTTTAGGGTTCTTAAGAAGAAAGGGGTGAGAGTTTGACTAGAAATATGTGGAGAGAGAGAGAGAGAGAGAATGAGGGACCAATTTCACCAATGATTCTCTATTTTCAATCGACAATTCGCAAAACTAACAATACTTGATAGCGTACCTAACGACAGGAGTTGTGGTTGTGTATGTTCCTTACTTCTCAATTTCTTTAAGGAATCGAAGACGAGATGGTTGTTGAATGAGGCATGTGATGCAACGCTGAGGAGATAAGAATCAGACCATACACAAATGAGACGGTGAAGTGTGAGGTTTGGGACGATATCGGTGGATCAAAGGACTTTCATGGTGGCGGGACATGTATTATGGCTGGAATCGAGCAATTCCTGGATGCTGGCACAATCATAGGTGAAGAACACACATAAAATTGTTTAGAGAGAGAGAGGGGGGGTAGGTGAGATTTTATTTTTTATTTTTAATTATTTAAATACCAAAATAAATAAAGAAAATAGAAAAAAGAAATGAAAAGGGTAAAATCGACTTTTCAAGTGTATCAGGACCAAAAACCCAGAAAAAACCTTGATTTTGGACCTTCGGTGCAAGTTGAAAACTTTTTGGACCATATCCAAAGTTTTTTGAATACCACAGGGACCAATCTTACAGTTTTGTCTTTTCTTTTTTACACAAATTATCACTAGAATGATCTTCCGTTAAAAGCATGAGTCAAATGATTTTGAATATGGGTGTTTGATTGATTTTTGGTTATCTACATGCAAATTAAAATAGTTTATGCTACATTTAAATATGATATGAACCATCCGAATTAAAATTCCAATGGATCAGTGCCATTGAGAAAATAAATAGCATTAACAATAGATCATAGAGTTAATTGTCATGTTATCTTAATCTAACTGTCCCTCTTAATAAATGAAAGTTTTTTTTGCCATATGTCATCTTCTCTTTAATTTGGACACTTAACATTTTCTAGAATTTTTGAATTTTCTATTTTCCACTTGTCATTTTATTGTAATTTTCATTTTATTAAATTAAAATTCCACA